>NC_137009.1:38050652-38073152 GCF_032717465.1 Coenobita brevimanus
GAGGTGTTAGGGAGCGTCCTTAACCGACGGGATGGAAACTCCCTAACACCTTTTCCTAAGCGATTTATTTTGCTTATTACACCTTAATGTCCTCTTCCATGTTACCTATATCCTTCCAATATCGCCATACTCTGCATAAATAACATACAAAAGGATATTAACCAGCCTTAGCCAAAAATAAATCGCTTAGGGAGAGGTGCTAGGGAGCTTCCTGAACAGACGAGAGTACGGGTCTATCCTAGTTAAGAAATCGGCCCAGTTCCATCAGATAATAACAGACCATAGTATTATAGACTCGTTATTTATGGAGAGAGAGCGAGAGAGGCAGGCAGACAGAGAGGGGGGGCAGAGTGAATGATAATGTGAAAGCAAGGAGGGAGGGGAAGACTGAGAGAGAGAGAAAGAGAGAGAGAGAGAGAGAGGTAAAATGAACAGATTAAAGGATAGTGTGAAAACTGGGAGGGGAAGGAAGGAGTGAGAGAGGTCAGGGAGGGGAGAAGAAAAGGGAGGGAGGAGGAGGAGGAGAGAAGAAGGAGGGATCATGGGGAGGGGAGTGGGGAGAGATGGGAGGGTTAAGGGAAGCATTGAGAGAGAGAGAGAGAGAGAGAGAGAGAGAGAGAGAGAGAGAGAGAGAGAGCAAACAGGCTGGAAGATAATGTGAAAGCAAGGAGAGAGGAAGAGAGAGAGAGAGAGAGAGAGAGAGAGAGAGAGAGAGAGAGCAAACAGGCTGAGAGATAATGTGAAAGCAAGGAGGGAGGAGGAGAGGACTGAGAAAGGCGCAAGAGAGAGAGAGGGGGGGGGGATAATAAGGAGAGGAAGGAAAGGGTCGAGTGAGAGGGAGTGAGGGGAGAGAAGATGGATAGAAAAAAAAAGAGTAAGGGAAGAGAAGAGGAAGGAGGGGAATGGGGAGGAAGGGGAAGGAGGGTGTGGGAGCGGAGAGGAAAGCGGGTTAGGGAAACAGGAGGAGGGAGAAAGAGAGAGAGAGAGAGAGAGACTTCTTGGCACCCTTGCAGGACCTGATGTCACCGCTAGAGAGAGAGAGAGTTAGTGCCAGTGCCAACCCCCCCCCTCTCTCTCTCTCTCTCTCTCCTATACTTATGAAGACATGCACTGTAATATTTGACACCCTGCTTGTACCGGTCTGTAGTAGTTGCAGTCCCTGGCTCATCTGGCCGGGAACCCGGTGGACTGCAGGCTGAAGTTGTAGTGTACCATTCTCCATTCGGGTAATAGGGAAGGCAACTGAGGGACATATGTATAACGGGGCAGTGGAGCCGCCCCGTTATATCGGTTGCACTACATGAAGGCGTCTCTTTCCAGCATCCGCAGAGGTGTACCCATGTGACCGTGTTGTCTGCCAGATCATGAATATTATTTTGCTCCACCGGTAACATGTCGTTGGTCAGACCCATCAACCAGCAGCCGTATTTGTAGGGCCGTCCCATGCAGTAAACCGATGTTCCCTCGCGGCTGACAGTGCCTCGCCACAGCGATGCTCTTGAAAAAAATGTAGAACTTTGGTTCCTGGGTGGACGCCGCATTTGCGTCACTCCACCCAGTTAACAAGGGCACCACAGTAGGGTCCACTTTACCCCTTGATGTGGCTATATGGTTACCAGCACTATATATGGAAATGGAAACGATTAGACTTCTCACTCAGTTCAGAGGCACTTGAAGTGGAAGGAAGAGCAATAAGGGTAATAGGAAGGAAAGGGGGGAGTAGGGAGAGAGGAGGGCAGACACAGAAACAGAATGATAAAAGTGAAGGAATAAGTAGGCAGTGTTACATCAAGTGCGTGGATGATGGCCGCCACCACCCACCACCTGTATTCTAAGTATACAGTATTATCAAGCTATCAATATCTACTGTAATCCTGTATATTTGTTCACTACTGTGTCAGGGTCTCATTTATCTTTGGTCCAGTACTTTGACCTGTAATTCCATGTACTTAGCTACTACTGTGTGTGTGTGTGTGTGTGTGTGTGTGCGTGTGCGAGAGAGAGAGAGAGAGAGAGAGAGAGGGAGAGAGTGTATCAAAGAGGCCTACAAAAAGTCCCATGAAAGGGAAGACTGGATAAAAAGAGTGTTTGTGTTTAAAAGAAAAAAAAAAGAAGGAACTCAAGGCTGATAGACTGAAGACCTTGTCGATTCCAAAGAAAATTGGACATAAAACTTCCGTCATGGTTCGTTAAATTCGAGATTCCTGGATACCGGTGCAATAAAAAAAAAAAAATCCCTTGAATATTCTACACCTTTATGGGATATAATTGAGATATAATTTATTCTATACATTTGTGAAGGGATGGAGTAGAGAGGTATATGAGAGAGGGGTGTGTGAGCTGGGGGGAGGGCAGTGAAATGGTAGGGGTACAGGGCGACATGGAGGCGATTTGTCTGTGGCCACCGCTAACGGGATTGAGACGTGTGGCAATAGATAGACAGATTTGTGAGTTAAATTGTTAGTTATTTCTGACAGGGTGGTTAGCAGGATAACAAGTGGTTTGGTTAAGATGGTACAGTCGCCCACAAATGTCGTGTCCTCTAGATACGCGTGAGTCTCCCTGCAGCACATATACGAGGTTCGAGAAGAGGACATGATTTTTGTGGGTAACTGTACATTAAGTGGCATAAGACAGTAGCTGTAGAGTACAGTACAGTTGTATAGTTTAGGTCTATACTTGATATTAGTGTTAAGATGCTGTGTTATTGCTTTATTTCTATACTGAAGGCAAATATAAGCTCCAGTGTGTGTGTGTGTGTGTGTGTGTGTGTGGTTTGAGTTACATGATGTTTGTCAGGGTGTTGTGTTATTCTCTTGCCCTACTTCTTAAGATGTGTGTGTGTGTGTGTGTGTGTGTGTGTGTGTGTGTGTGTGTGTGTGTGTGCAGTTTAAGTTACACGATGTTTAAGGTGTCTTATTTTCGTGCCTTATTTCTTTACTCAGTGCATATATTTAGGCTTTAAAAGTGTGTGTGTGTGTGTGTGTGTGTGTGTGTGTGTGTGTGTGTGTGTGTGTGTGCGTGTATAAGTTAAGTTACATGATGTTTGTGTTAAGGTGTCTGATTTTCATGCGTTATTTCTTTACTCAAGGCATATATATATATATATATATATATATATAGAGAGAGAGAGAGAGAGAGAGAGAGAGACAGAGAGACAGAGAGAGAGGCTGTAAATTGTGTGTGTGTGTGTGTGTGTGTGTGTGTTCTTTTCATATACATAAAAATTCCCAGCAAAACTAAAAACACAGCTCATTTGGGATGATGATTGTTGTGTTGTGATTATTTAATGACTAGTGTTGATGACTCTCCCCTCCCCCTTGCCTAGGATGGGTAAGGGATCGTAATGAAGTGGCATCTCTCTCTCTCTCTCTCTCTCTCTCTCTCTTTCCATTCCCGCCCCCTTTTCGTCCGCCTCCGCCCTTCCCTCCCCAACTTTCCTCCCCATTCTCCTAGTACCCCTTTTCTCTTCCCTCCCTCCTTCCCTCCTATCCCTTCTCCCCTCCTTCCCTTTCCCTTTTCCCCTCATTTCTTCATCTCCTCCCCTCTCTCCCTCCTCCCCTTCCCCTTCCTCATCTTCTTCCCCCTCTCCTCCCCCTCCCCCTCCTCCTCACTACCAAAATACGTGAGTCATCCACACATTAGTATACTTCCACATACACACACATGTGCACGCATACATAGCCTATACGCACATGCCGCTTACTGTGGTACACATCACTAAAATACACTTACACTGACAGATAGCCTACATACATACATAGGGTACATACATGCATCCTGTTCATACATAGATGCATATACACTAATACATACGTACATACATATATACATACATTTATACATGCTATACATACATACATACATATACATACATACATACATACGTTCATACATATATACATACATATACGAGTGTTAGTATATAAATTTCTACATAAATTCACACGTGTTTGTACATTCCCATAAACACACACACACACGCACACACACACACACACATACACACACACACACACACACTAGGCAAAGCAACATAAAAACAACAGTGCTTTAAGTGTATATAAATGACGTTGAGGTTTATTAAATGTGCCTTTTGTTTTCGTGTTCGGTATCGCGTGAAGGAAGTGAAACTGACTGCGTTACTTGCAAGTCAGGGTTGTGGGGGGAAGAGGTTGAAGACACACACACACACACACACACACACACACACACACACACACACACACACACACACACACACACACACACACATCTACATACATACCCTCGTGCCTGCCATACATAATAGCTACACAATAAATATATACATACATAGACTGCAGAACATACATACGGTACGTATATACAGACAGACATACATCATTCATACATACATACAGACAGACAGACAGGCAGACAGATTCATCATATACAGACATAGATATACATCACACATACATATATACCCGGTATATACTTACAGACAAATACATCACACAAATACATAAATACATACGTGCAAACATCCAGAAAGTACTCAGACACACACACATACATACATACACATACATACATACATATTTACATACATACACATACCTGCTTAATATAGGTACATAAGCTTACATTACATACATGTATACTACCTGCTTGCATCATACATATATATCTTGTATTTTTGTACTGAATTTCTATCCATCTGTATCTATTTAATCTCCGACAAATATTTGGTGTGTGTGTGTGTGTGTGTGTGTGTGTGTGTGTGTGTGTGTGTGTGTGTGTGTGTGTGTGTGTGTGTGACGTGAACTAATTTAGGCTACTTACATAATCCGCTAGTAGTCACGTACACACACTACCTTGAACACTGCCACACTTACGTACATACATACATACATACATACATACATGTTAATATTTAAATACATTCCTACACGTCCATACACACATCTGTTCATAAATACATACATCCATTCCTACCGTAAAACACACACACACACACACACACACACACACACACACACACACACACACACACACACACACGAGAGAGAGAGAGGGGGGGGGATGAGGAAATGTGTAAAGGAAAAGTGAGTAAAAATGCAGAAGAATGTAGGAAAGAAAGATAGACGGAGAGAAAGTGAGTGAGGCCAGAGATAATTTTCCTTTTTTAACACCTGTGGTCTCTCTCTCTCTCTCTCTCTCTCATCAGTCTTGTTATCTTTCTTCCGTTAATTAAAATCCACAGGGGTATATGCTTTGTTAAGATGTGTGTGTGTGTGTGAGAGAGAGAGAGAGAGAGAGGGAGAGAAACAACTAGATTCCCCTCACATTCCTGAACACCTACTTATCAGTCTATCAGCAGTATCTTATCAGAGCTAAAGAAAAATAATAATAATACTGTAAAAAGCTAGGAAAAGAAAGTTAGCTTTATTGCAGCTTTATGTCTGTATCTATTTAACGTATCTCTATATATGCCTTAGTCTATCTTTTTGTATATCTGTCTGTCTGTCTGCTTATATCTTTCTGTCTGTGTTTATCAGTTTATCTATATCTCTCAGTCTGTCTACCGGTATCTATCTATTTGTCTGTCTATCTATCTGTCTGTCTCTATATCCTCATTCTACAGATACATTAAGTTCTCCCCCAAAGCAGAATAAACCCGTCTGTGTTAAGCTATGAAAAAAGTAAATCAGTGACATACGGTAATGATACTAAACGCTCCTTACTTTGAAAATCTGTTATTATTATTATTATTATTATTATTATTTTTATTTTTGTGACAGCTTGCCTACCCCAGCCGATTAAAAAAAATGTATATATTCCCACTTTCCAACTAGATCTTTACCATTACAAAGAAAAAAAATATTCCATGCAAATAACTGGTTGCAAAAACGCTGATATAATTACCATAGAAATTTTAACTTTAAATAAAAATAAGATTCGTTAACAGACCCATTCAAATTTTCCTTATACCTACTTCCATATAGATCTAAAAAAAAAAAAAAAAAAAAAACGCAAATAGCTGTAAAAACACTGATAAAATAACCATGCAAATAATGGCTATAAATAAAAGCAAGATTGTTGATTGGTGAACTAAGAGGCAGACAGAAAAGGCACTACCAGTCATGACCGTTTAAATCAGTATTTCAGTTACTCTTTTGTATTTTGAAAGACTATAGGTAACACTACCATATGGGAAGAGTTGCTGGTGAAATATTCCCAGTAAAAATATTCTTGATTTGCATTTTACCTCAAGAGAAAGAAAATAATAATGCATGCACCACGCTTGCAAAAGTAATGATGGATAGATTCTGATATTCTCAACCATTGTCTTGAACGGTTGCACGAAACGAGAACTTAAAAAAAAAAATACTTAGATTAAAAGAGGACACAGGAAGCCCATGATAGTTTATAAATTTACCTTTCTTAGCAATATATATCTCAGGAAATTGGAAAAAAGGAAAAATTTGCAAGGTTTCCTGAGATGGTGCAAGCTTTGGCGGGACAGGCGGTCCTATGGTGTAATGGTTAGCACTCTGGACTTTGAATCCAGCGATCCGAGTTCGAGTCTCGGTAGGACCTGTGGAAATATTTTTACAAGCTTAATATACATGGCATCTTAAGAACAAAGTAATGGATAAAGAGTAGGTGATAATACAGGACTGAAGGACAGTTAGGCCATGATACAAAAAAGCTAGAAAGGTTACATAGTCTAGTAGCTTTTTTCCCCCCGTAGAGAAACGTTGTTCTCGTATCCCCTTATATACTTCTAGTTCCACTTCGTATTATAGTTCAGGAATAATGATGGTACAAATATGAAGTGATGTAGTAGGCTGTGAAGGGGAAAAAAAGGCGGGAACGATACCTAGCGTAGTAAAGTGGTTTTTAGACATAATATACGGGTTTGCTTCCATATATACATCTGTGTCTTCCTATACTGTGTTATATTCTTTTAATAAACAAATCCATGGGTATATTTGGCGAAATGGCACACCAGTTGTTGCCGAAAGTAGAGATAAGTGAAGTGGTGAAGGGGGTGGGTGTGGACGAGGCTCGCTTGGCTAGCTCATGGGGCAGGCGGAGGGTAAAACGAGTCTCTACCCCCCACCGTAGTGTTTTGCTGCGTTTATTTAGGACAAATATGGCGAAGTTTAACCGCTAGACTCTTTTTTAGTCCCACTCAGATGTTTTGAGAGGAAGATGGTTGTAATGTGGAAGGGTGGAGCGATGTTTGGAGGTGGATATTGGTTGTGGTAAGATATGGCCAAGGAAATGGAATTATGTAAACAGTTTAGATTAGGCACAGTCGTACTCTCTCTCTCTCTCTCTCTCTCTCTCTCTCTCTCTCTCTCTCAGACACACAGCTTTTTCTTACTGTTCTTAGCTGTCTTTTCTTCAGAGTCTCACTTCGCATCTTTCATTCATTTCTCCTCAGAATCTTACTTTGCATCTCAGCTTTTATTTTATTTATCTGGGAGAGAGAGAGAGAGAGAGAGAGAGAGAGAGAGAGAGAGTTACCCTTTCTAAGTGGTCTGGCCTCAATAAAAATTACATACTTTGTAATTACAGTTCTTGAATAGGAGAACAAAGCATGAGAGAGAGAGACAGAGACAGAAAAACAGACAGAGACAGGGAGAGAGAGAGAGAGAGAGAGAGAGAGAGAGAGAGAGAGAGTTGGGAGACTACACATACCTTACAACTCAATGTTTTTTATTTTGTACTTATTACAAAAAAAATCAAGAATGTGAAAGCAAAACGAGAGAGAGAGAGTAGGGGGGGTTAAGCGGAGGTGGGGAGAGGAAAGGATAAACTGGGAGATAAAGGAAGAGAGAGAGAGAGAAAGAGAGAGAGGGTTAAGCGAGGGTGGGGAGAGGAAAGGATAAACTGGGAGATAAAAAGGGAGGAGGGGGGAGGGAGGAGGGGGGAGAAAGAAAGGGGGAGGGGGTAGGAAGGGGTCTGTGTGGTCACCTGTGTTGGGTTCTTAGGGCTTCTGTTCTCTCTCTCTCTCTCTCTCTCTCTCTCTCTAGGAAGCAGGGAAAGCCTGAGGTAAACAAAGAACACAGAGAGAGAGAGAGAGAGAGAGAGAGAGAGAGAGTTATGTGAAGTACGAAATTTATCGATTATTTTATGGCTGAAGTGAGGGAGAGGGAGGGAGGAAGAGAGAGAGAGAGAGAGGAACACAGAAGAAAGACAGCATTAACATTATTACAGTATTTATTACTATCTCGTCTTGGTTGTTTGAGATCTGAGCGTGGTTATTTTTTCAGAGAGAGAGAGACCATATCCTTGTTTTTATAGCTCCGTAGCACCTGTTCCTTAGTGATTTATTTGTGGATATGGGTGATTAGTATCCTTATATACGTTAAATATACAGAACATGGCGATATTTGAAGGATTTACCTTTATGTCACAGAAGAGGACAATAAGGTGTAATAAGCAAAATAAATCGCAAAGGAAGAGGACAGTAAGGTGTAATAAGCAAAATAAATCGCTTAGGAAGAGGACAGTAAGGTGTAATAAGCAAAATAAATCGCAAAGAAGAGGACAGTAAGGTGTAATAAGCAAAATAAATCGCTTAGAAGAGGACAGTAAGGTGTAATAAGCAAAATAAATCGCAAAGGAAGAGGACAGTAAGGTGTAATAAGCAAAGTAAATCGCTCAGAAGACAGTAAGGTGTAATAAGCAAAGTAAAGGAAGAGGACAATAAGGTGTAATAAGCAAAGTAAATCGCTTAGGAAGAGGTGCTAGGGAGGTGAAGTTCCCTCATTTTCATTTCCCCCAGCCAACACGGTAGGAAGTTTTTGACCACCGGGCAGTAAAGAATAAATCGGTAGGAAAAAGTTATAAAGACTGTTCAGTTTAAAGTTGGTAGGAAAAATGACAAAGGCCATGAAGGATAGAGAAATTGGCAGGAAAAGTGACAAAGACCATGCATTATAAAGTCGGTAGGAAAAATGAAAGACCAAAGATTGTAAAGAGAGTCGGTAGGAAAAATAAAGACCATGCATTGTAGTGGAAGTCGGTAGGAAAATTGACAAAGACCATTCAGTATAAAGTCAGTAGGAAAAATGAAAGACCAAGGATTATAGAGGAAGTCGGTAGGAAAACTGACAAAGACCATGCATTATAAAGTCGGTAGGAGAAATAAAGACAGTGCAATATACAGAAATTCGGTAGGAATAAATGAAAGACCAAAGAGTATAGAGAAAGTCGGTAGGAAAAAATGACAAAGACCATTCAGTAGAAAGTCGGTAGGGAAAATGACGAGCACAGTGATGTATAAACTCGGTAGGAAAATTGATAAAGACAGTGCAATATACAGAAATTAGGTAGGAAAAATGAAAGACCAAGGATTATAAAGAAAGTCGGTAGGAAAAAATGAAAGACCAAGGATTATAAAGAAAGTCGGTAGGAAAAAATGAAAGACCAAGGATTATAGAGAAAGTCGGTAGGAAAAAATGAAAGACCAAGGATTATAGAGGAAGTCGGTAGGAAAATTGACAAAAGACCATGCAATATAAGGAAATTCGTTTGCCTATAATTTGACGCCGATTACCTCAAGTATAATTCTAACCATCAATAATTGTGAAGTATTTATCCATAGCCTTATTATCGTGTCCTGTGAAAATGTTGAATACTTGGAATAAATCTCTTCCTGCGTTTTGTTAAGGTACAGAGATTCAGGACTTCTAAATGCTCCTTGTGTGGTTTATTTCTCAGTCTAGGTATCTTTTTAGTCACCCTTCGCTGTACTCAAGTTTATATCTTTTTTTTTTTTTATAATACTATCTGTCTATCTGTTGTCAGACGCCTTAATCCCATAAGGGGTAGCCACAAACAAATCGCCTCCATGTCGCTGTCCCCCGCCATTTCGCTGCCCTGCTCCCAGCTCACACCCCTCTCTTTCATATACCGGTATACCTCTCCACTCCATCCCTCCATCTTATCCTTGGCCACCCCATCCCTCTCCCCCCCTCCACGTCACTCACACTCTCCTCGTCAATCTCTCACTCTCCATTCTCTCCTCTCCCCCCCTCCACGTCACTCACACTCTCCTCGTCAGTCTCTCACTCTCCATCCTCTCCACATGGCCAAACCACCTCAGTGTGTTTCTCCTAACGCTTCCTATCACATCCACATATAATACGCTGACCAGAATTGAAAGCAGTATTCCAAGTGCGGCCGTACAAAGGAATTATACAAAGGGATAGAGGAGGATGGGAAGGAAAGAGAAAGAGAGAGGGAAGGAGAGAAAAAGGAAGGGAGAGGAGAGTGGGGAGAGAATTTAAAGGTCCGGTCAATTTCCTATCACCCCTCCCCTCCCCTCCCTTTCTCTACTTCACCTCCAACTCTTCCCTCCCTCTCCATTTATTCCTTCCCTCCCCTTCTTATATATATCTCCTTCCTCCCTCCCCAACTCTCTCTTTCTCTCTCTCTCTCTCTCTCTCTCTCTCTCTCTCAACTAAAATTTCTTCTCTCTCCTCTCCCCTTCCCCCTACCTCCCTCCCTTCTTATACTCCCCCCTCCCCTCCCTCCTTAATTGATCTTTCCTCCCCTTTTTCTTCCATGCATGTAATCCCCCTCCCCTGCCACCATCCCCTCTCCTCTCTCCCTTCCTCTCCCCTCACCCCTTCCCCTCTCCCTCTCCCTCTCATCTCATCCTCTTCCCCTCTCCTGTTTTCTTCCCTCCATTTCCTCTCCTTCCCTCTCTCCATTTCTCTTCTCTTGCCTTTCCTTCACCTTCCCCTCTTCTTTGCACATTTTTCCTCCTTTCCTTCTCTTCTTTTCCTCTCCTTCTCTACACCTCTCTTTTCTCTTCCTCTCCTTCCTTCCCCAGCCCCTCTCCTCTTCTCATCTTTCCTCCATTCCTTCTCTCCCTCCCTCCCTCTCTCTCTTCCCCTCCTCCCTCCTCTTTTCTCTTCTTTCGTTGCCTGTTCTCCATAAAAATGCCATCTCTCCATAGTGAAAGTTGAGAATATGATGCTAGTCACGAAGAAGTGCTATAAAATTATCCCCTCCTCCACTCTCCCCCGTGATGGTGATAGGGTCCTTCGCGCGGTGACACTGACTTGGCTGGGCTGCTCCCCTGCCTGGTTATGCAAACGTCCCTCAACTCCTTCCCTATCCCCAGAAAGGCGGATGGTGGACTGCAGGCGGGGTGGGGGGGGGGCAAGTTCAGTCTGCGGTTTACTGGGTTCACATTTCAGATGAACCTGGGATTACAACAACAGCTATTACTACTACTACTTCTACTACTGCTACTACTACTACTACTGTTATTACTAATACTACTACTACTACTACCACCACCACCACCAGCACCACAACTACTACTACTAATACTACCACCACCACCACCACAACTACTACTACTACCACCACCACCACCACCACCACCACCACCACAACTACTACTACTACCACCACCACCACCACCACCACCACAACTACTACTACTACTACTACTACTACTACTACCACCACTACCACTACTACTACTACTGCTATTACTACTACCACCACCACCACCACCACAACTACTACTACTACTACTACTATTACTACTACTACTACTACTACCACCACACCACCACCACCACCACACCTACTACTACTACTACTACTACTATTACTACTACTACTACTACCACCACCACCACAACAACAACAACAACTACTACTACTGCTATTACTACCACCACCACTACCACCACCACTACCACCACCAACACAACTACTACTACTACTACTACTACTACTGCTATTACTACCACCACCACCACCACAACTACTACTACTACTACTACTACTACCACTACTACTACTACTACTACCACTACTACTATTACTACTACTACTACTACTACCACTACTACTGCTACTACTATTACTACTACTACTACTACTACTATTACTACTACGACTGCTACTATTACTGCTACTATTACTACTACTATTACTACTACTACTACTACTACAACGACTGCTACTTTCCATCCACTTTTTCTTCCATGCAGATAATTCCTTTCCCCTCACCCTTCCTTTCTCCTCCCTCTCCCCCTCACCCTCCTCATTCCCCTCCTCCCTCCGCCTTTCCTATTCCTTCTCTTCCCTCCTTTCCTTTCCTCCTCCCCCTCTCCCTCTCCTCTTCTTCCCCTTTTTATTATTTTTTGCCTATGCTCCTCTCCCTTCATCTCTCCCTCCCTCCCTCCCTCCCTCCCAAATTTTCCTCTTGACTCCCTACTTTCCTTCCCTTCCTCCTCCTTCCTCTCCCCTTCTCCTCCCCCCCTCTCTCTCTCTTCTTTCTCTTCTCCCTCCATCCTTCCCTCCCGTTCCCACTCTCTCTCTTCTTTCCCTTTTCTTCCCTTCCTTCCCCCTCTTTGTCCTTTCCTCTCCGTTTTGTCTTCTGTCTTTCACCTAGCCTTTCCTCTCCCCTCCCCTCTCCTCCCCTCCTCGCCCCTCCCTTTCCTCCCCCTCCCTCTCCATAATTTATTTTATATCCCCCAGTCTACTCCCAACTCCTCCCTCCCCCCTCCCCCCTCCTCCTCCCTTTCTCTCACCCACTCCCTCTCCCACTTCCCTTCTCTCTCTCTCCCTCTCCCCTTCGTTAATTTTCTTTCCTCCTCCTTCCTCCCCCTCTTCCTCCTCCTCCTCCTCCTCCTCCTCCTCCTCCTCCTCCTTCCCTTTATTTAGGTCACCTTAACAAAGACTAATATTTGCCTTATGGAGAGAGAGAGAGAGAGAGAGAGAGAGAGAGAGAGAGACGCAAACAGAAGTAGACAGACAGACAGACAAAAAGGTGACAGACAAAGAAGCACACAGACAGAAAGGGTAGGCAGACACCAAGTGGAGAGAGAGAGAGAGAGAGAGAGCGGACTGTGGAATTGAACCAAGATCTCGTGACACGTGTTTCTCTCTCTCTCTCTCTCTCTCTCTCTCTCTCCTACCATACTGCACTTCTTTCCTCTCTCCCCTCCCGTTTTTTTCCCTCCTCCTCCTCCTTTTCAGTCTATCCCATGAAATTTCCGTGTCAGTTTTTCCTTGCTGCATGGTGGTTTTTCTCACTTTTTCCTGCCGGCTTTAACAGGAGGGTTTGGAGGTGGGGGGAGCCTTCACGCTTTACTATCCTCATCCTTCAGCATCAAGAATCTCGTTGTCATAGTCTTCTCTTTAACCAACAGCCTCGAAAGGATCATAAGGTC
Source organism: Coenobita brevimanus (assembly GCF_032717465.1). Taxonomy (NCBI): domain Eukaryota; kingdom Metazoa; phylum Arthropoda; class Malacostraca; order Decapoda; family Coenobitidae; genus Coenobita; species Coenobita brevimanus. Next base: position 38,063,837 of record NC_137009.1, read on the forward strand.
TGTTGCTGTTTGCTTTCCTTTGTACCGTTTGTGCTCTCCTCCTACGATACCACTACCTCTTCACTATTCCTCTCCTCCCCCTTCCTCCCTTCCTTTCCTCCCCCCTTCCCTTTCCTTCCCTCCACTTCCCCTTTCCCTGGTACTTTTCCCCTCCTCTTTCTCTCCCTCCTCCTCTCTCCTCATACCAAAATATACTTCCTCTTCTCCCTCCCCCTATCCTCCCCTTCTCTCCCCTTCCCTTCCCTTCCCATCCCTTCCCTTCCTCTTCCCATCCCCTCCCTCTCACGCCTCCTCCCCTCTCTCACTTCTCCTCTCTCTCCTTTCTCCCCTACCACAATGCACTTCCTCTTCCCCCTCCTCTCCCCCTCCCATCCCCTCCCCTGGCCTAGACGTCGCCAAAATATCGACCAGTTGCTTATGCGGACTTCCCCTCCCCTCCCCCTCCCCTCCTCCTCCTCCCCCTCCCTTCTCCCCTCCCCCTCCCCTTTCCTGCCTTCCCTTCCTTCCTATTCTCCCTTATTTTCTGTCATTTCCGTGCCTGTCTTTTCACTTCTTCCTCACTTTCTTAACCTCCCCGCGTCCCCCTCCCCCTCCTTCCCCTCCCTTCCTCCTTCCTCCCCTTCCCCTCCTCCCACCCCTCCCCCTCACTTCTCCTCCTTCCCCTCCCTCTCTCTCCCCTACCCCTTTACTTCCTTCTTGTATCTCTTGTCTTGCATCTCTCTCTCTCTCTCTCTCTCTCTCTCTCTCTCTCTCTCTCCTACACCGACGGGTATAGGCTACTTAATATTACTGTTGTTATTATTATTATTATTATTATTATTATTATTATTATTAGTGTTGAGCGAAAAGTACTTCTCAGAGATATTGTTATTGTCAGTGTGGAGTTACCCACTCCCACCCAGTTATACACGCATACATACATACATACATGCAAGGTTCCACATACATACAAGTCCGTACATGCATAAACACTTCCGTACATACATACAGTACATACATGCATACATATAATCATACATACATAAATATTTATATTTATATGCATGAATACATACAGTACATACATACATACATACGTGCATAAATACATACATACAATATACATACATACCCGGTACATACATAAACTTATACATACATACATACGTGCATACATACATACATACATACACATATACATACATACCCGGTACATACATAAACTTATACATACATACATACGTACATAAACTTACGTAAACACATACATATATACATACAAGGTTCCACATGGGTACCTACTTTCACAGACAGAAACAAGTGAGAAGGAAAGAAAGCAAGAGGGGAATGGAGGGGAGAATTGAGAGAGCGAGAGAGAGAGGGAGGGAAAGAGAGAGAGAGAGAGAGAGAGAGAGAGGGAGGGAGGGAAAGAGAGAGAGAGAGAGAGAAAGAGAGAGAGAGAAACAGCCTCATTCAGCCACATTCAGTCTATCATCTGTCTTGTTAAATTCCCCTCACCAAAGGCGCCTTGAGGTAATCACATGTATATTCCTATTTACTTTAACTGAATGAAAGACTGGCCAAGAGGGTGTATGTAGGTGAAGTGGAGGGAGGGGAAGACCGAGGATGAGGTGGAGGGATAGAGTTGAGAGGTACGTATATGAGGGAGGGGAGGAGTGAGCTGGGGGGATTGCAGTCAAATGGTGGGTGACAGAGCGACTTGGAGGCGTTTTGTCTGCGGCCACCCTTTGCGGGATTAGGGCGTCGGGCCATAGATAGATAGATAGATAGATAGATTTTAACTGTACTCCTTTCATTTTAACTTGGCCCAGATTTTCGTCCTTTTGCAGCTTATTTCACGTAGCTCAGTGGCGGAAAGTGATAGTGTAATGGCTCTACATCCTTTCCATGGCACTTCTTCGTGACTAGCATCATAATATTGTGTGTATCTTTTGTTACATCTCAACATTCAAGATGGTGAGATGGCAATTTCAGGCCCTAGTCACGAAGAAGTGGTGATAAGAAGGAAGAGAGAAAGGAAGGCAGCAGCTACGAAGAATGTAAGAAATGTGAATAATAGAAGGGAGGAATGAATGAAGGAAAGGAAGAAAGGAGGGGATGAAGGAAGGAAAGAGAGAAGGAGGGAATGAATGTAGGAAGGAAGGAGAGAAGGAGGGAGCGAACGAAGGAAGGAAAGAAGGAGGGAATGAAGGAAGGATGGATGGAGGGAATGAAGGAAGGAAGGAGAGAAGGAAGGAAGGAAAGTAGGAGGGAATGAATGATGGAAGGAGAGAAGGAGGGAATGAAGGATAAATGAAGTATTAGAGTGAGTTAAGGACTGAATTAGAGCGAAACTTTTCCTTGATCTGCGGTAACCGAGAGCACACACACACACACACACACACACACACACACACACACACACACACACACACACACACACACACACACACACACACACACACACACACACACACATCCCTCTCTCTCTCTCTCTCACACACACACACACACACACACACATCCCTCTCTCTCTCTCTCTCACACACACACACACACACATCCCTCTCTCTCTCTCTCTCTCTCTCTCTCACACACACACACACACACACACACACACACACACACACACACACACACACACACACACACACACAGAACATAACTTCTTCAGTCGCATTATTTCAAGCATCAGTCGCTAAGGAAGAAGGTGTTAGGGAGCTTTCTTGACTGACGGGAATATGAGTGTCGGTTAAGTCCCCAAACACCTCTTCCTTAGCTACTTATTTTTTGGATATGGGTGATTAATATATTTTTCTTCGTTTATATGCACAGTTTAGTGATATTAGAATGATTTAAGTAACACAGAAGAGGATGGCAAGCTCTCCTGAACTGTCTGCCTGCATTCCTCCACCACTGCGGCGGGCACGTAGCACCCGTCTAGCAGCAAACTCTCGTCCCATTTCTGCCCAACTCACTAATGCAAGAGTTAACTGTTATTCCCAGTCCTTCATATATGCAACAGGTCAACTCAGGAACTGTCCTCCTTTGTCTGTATTTCCTACTGCCTATGACCTCCTGGCTTTTAAACGCAGTGTGTCCAGGCATCTCGAAATGAACGGATCTTGAATTTGGCTCTGTTATCTTGTTTGTATTTTGCCTTGGCCTTTGGTTCCTTCTTCCTTCCTTGCATAAAAAAGTAAATCGCAAAGGAAGAGGTGTTAGGGAGAATTCTAACCTAAGGGTGTTCTCATCTAAATAAATTAAATCCAACACTATAAAGAATACAGTAATTTAGGCTTCGGTAAGAGGGAGAATGTTAGGCTGTATATGTAATGATGGGGGAAATTTGTAACTCTCTCTCTCTCTGTCAAGTTCGTGTGAACTCTTGTTCGCGTGTGTGTGTTAACAAAGAGATTAGTAACTGCAAACACACACACACACACACACACACACACACACACACACACACACACACACAGTCATGTGAGTACAAAATGCTGACCAACCAAGAGGTGTTTGCTGAGAGAGAGAAAGAGAGAGAATCACGTGCTTGAAAAAGCTGATCAATTGATAGTTTTTACTGAGAGAGAGAGAGAGAGAGAGCAAGGAAAAGGACTTCCATGCATTTCTGCTCTCTCTCTCTCTCTCTCTCTCTCTCTCTCTCTCTCTCTCTCTCTCTCTCAGCCACACCACTCGCATGCCCTCCTCCTTTTCCTTGGCCTTGAAATCTCTCTCTCTCTCTCTCTCTCTCTCTCTCTCTCTCTCTCTCTCTCTCTCTCTCTCTCTCTCTCAGACGATTTCATTCAGTAATAGGAAATCCTGCTGCCCATAAGACGGTTAATTATATAATAGTGTGGTTAATAGGCTGTGGTGGTGGTAGTTGTGGTGGTGGTGGTGGTGGTAGTGATGGTGGTGGTGGTTGTGGTTAGGATAGTGGTATTGGTGGTAGTTGTGGTTGGGATAGTGGTAGTGGTGCTGGTAGTAGTGGTGGTAGTTGTGGTTAGGATAGTGGTGGTGGTGGCAGTTGTGGTGATGGTGGTAGTTGTGGTTGGGATAGTGGTGGTAGTTGTGGTTAGGATAGTGGTAGTTGTGGTTGAGAGTGGTAGTGGTGGTGGTAGTTGTGGTTAGGATAGTGGTAGTGGTGCTGGTAGTTGTGGTTAGGATAGTGATAGGGATGGTGGTGGCAGTTGTGGTGATGGTGGTAGTTGTGGTTGGGATAGTGGTGGTGATGGTGGTTGTGGTTGTGATGGTGGTGGTTGGGGTAGTGATGGTGGTGGTGATGGTTAGGATACGGTAGTGGTGGTGATGATGGTAATGATGATGGTGGTTGTGGTTGGGGTAGTGGTGGTGATGATGGTTGTGGTGGTGATGGTGGTAATGATGATGGTGGTTGTGGTTGGGGTAGTGGTGGTGATGATGGTGATGGTGGTAATGATGATGGTGGTTGTGGTTGGGGTAGTGGTGGTGATGGTGGTAATGATGATGGTGGTTGTGGTTGGGGTAGTTGTGGTGATGATGGTTGTGGTGGTGATGGTGGTAATGATGATGGTCGTTGTGGTTGGGGTAGTGGTGGTGGTGATGGTGGTAATGATGATGTGGTAGTGATGGTGGAGGTTGTGGTTAGGGTAGGTAAGTCTGTGGTGATGGTGGTAGTAGTAATAGTGGTGGTTGTGATGATGATGATGATAATAGCCTAGTTGTGGTAGTTGTGTGATGCTGGTAGTAACTGTGATTATAATGATGGTAGTTTCGGTAGAGATGATGGTAGGTGGTGGTAGTGGTCCGTGGAGATGGTAATGGTAGTAGTAGTGGTAGTTAGGCTGGTAGTAGTGATGATTTTAGTGATCAGATTGTAGTAGTAGTAGATGGTAGTAGTGGTAGTATTGTTGTTAGGATTGTAGTTATGGTGGTGGTGGTGGTAGTTGTGGTAGTAGTGGTAGGTAGGCTGGGAGTAGTGATGATTTGAGTGATAGTTTAGGTTGTAATAGTAGCAATTATAGTGGTAGTTATGTAGATATTAGTGGTAGATATGGTAGTAGTAGATGGGTGGTGGTAGGGGGGAGGAAAGGGGAGGGAAGGGAGGTTGTTGCTATGCCGGGAGGGAGGGAGGGAAGAATTAAAAGAGGAAAGGGTAGGGGAGGGGGAGGGAGGGAGGAAAGGAGATAAAAGAGGAGAGGGAGGGAGGGATGGAGGGAAAAATGGAAGAACAGAAGAAGAAGGGGAGGAGGAGGAGAGGGGAAGAAGGAGGAAGAGAAAGGAGAATAAGGAGGAGGTGGGAAGAAAGAAGGAAGAGAGAGAGAGAGAGAGAGAGAGAGGAGGAGGGAGGGAAGGATAGGGGAGGGATATTTGATCTCATAGCACCTTCTCCCTCCCTCTCCCCTTCCCCTTTCCCTCCCCTCCCCTCCTCTCCCCATCACTCCCCTCCCCCTCTCTTTTCCCCCACTTAATTTGCTTGTTACCCTTTTTTCCTAGTCATTGGGCAGTACAATTAGGGACCTTGATGTCAAATTTGATGGTTGCGTGTTGTATTCTAGGGACCGATTTAGCCTCAGCAAAAAATTGATCGCCTGCATAATATAGGCGAAGAGTATATAGGCCTATTAATTCTAAGCCTTCTCTTCTCCGTCGTCGTCTTCTTCCTCTTCTTCTTCTTCTCCTCCTCCTCCTCCTCCTCCTCCTCCTCTTCGTCGTCGTCTTCCTCTCTTCGTCGTCTTCCTCTTCTTCTTCTTCTTCTTCCTTTTCTTCTTCCTCCTCCTCCTCCTCCTCTTCTTCTTCTTCTTCTTCCTCTTCTTCTTCGTCGTCTTCGTCTTCTTCTTCCTCTTCTTCTTGTTCTTTTTCTTCTTCTCCTCCTCATCCTCATCCTCATCATCATCATCACCCTTTTTCTTCCTAATTACTACTACTACTACGACTACTGCTACTACTACTACTACTACTACTACTACTACTACCACCACCACCACCACCACCACCACTACTACTACCACCACCACCACCACCACTACTACTACTACCACCACCACCACCACCACCACTACTACTAGTACTACTACTATTATATACTACTACTACTACTTCTGCTACTCCTTCCCGTGCATTTCCTTCCATCCCCTTCCATCCTTCTTCGTCTTCTCTCTCCTCGTGTCTTTCCTCCTCCCTCTCATTCCTCCATTTTCCTCTCATTCCTCTTTTCCCCGCCATGCTTTTCTCATTCCCTCTCCTCTTCAATCTCTCTTCCCTTCATTCTTCCTTCTCCCTTTCTCACTGTCTCCCATCTCTCTAGTTTCATCATCTCTCTCTCTCTCAAATCCCCACGCCGCGCCTGTTCTATACACGGCGCCGCTGGTGTAGTGGTATCATGCAAGATTCCCATTCTTGCGACCCGGGTTCGATTCCCGGGCGGCGCAGTTGTTTTTAGCATTACTATCTTTGTCTTATTTCTTCCTCTTCTATTTCCTACTACTACTGCTACTACTACTATCTTCTCTTTCCTACTATTGCTACTTACTACTACTACTACTACTACAATCTTCGTGCTTCTGATACTGCTTGCTACTACTATTACTACTACTACGTTCTTACTACTGCTGCTAATACTATCTTTTTACAACTACTGCTACTACTGTCTTCATCATAATACTACTGCTGCTACTTACTACTACTACTACAACTTTCTTCTTACGTCTACTCTCTTCATCGTACTACTACTGCTATCTTCTTACTACTGCTACTACTGTCTTCTTACTACTGCTACTAAAACTATGTTCTTCGTCTTATTATTATTATTATTATTATTTTGATACTGTTATTATTATTATTATTATTATTTGTGGGTATTATTATTATTATTACTTGCTGGTATTATTATTATTATTATTATTATTACTTGCTGGTATTATTATTATTATTATTATTATCATCGTCAAGAATACAGTATAATATAAGCTCTTAAACTGAAAAGCGTTAATATCGTTACCGAGGAGGGACAAAGAGGTCTTTATGTCGCCAGCTCCTCACTGGATGCGGCGTCTGGCAGAGAGAGAGAGGGAGAGAGAGAGATTGAGGTTTATTGGCACATTGAGGGTCAAGGTTAAAATTCTCTCTCTCTCTCTCTCTCTCTCTCTCTCTCTCTCTCTCTCTCTCTCTCTCTCTCTCTCTCTCAGTCTTGTCTACTTTAACCTTGGACACGTACACGCACGCACAGATCTACACACGCACACACAGTGACCTCATCTCACCTGTTTACCGTGACCTTGTACAGCACACACACACACACACACACACACACACACACACACGGATTCTTATTGTTACTTCTGTGCGGCTATGTGGAGAGGGTGGAAAATGAGAGACTGACTAGAAGAGTGAGCGAGGAGTGGGAGACCAAGGATGAGATGAATGGATTTGTTTGTAGCTGTAGATAGGTAAATTATTGTTGTAGTTATCATCATCATCATGTTATTATTATTATTATTATTATTATTATTGTTCTACTACTACTACTACTACTACTACAGCAACAACAACTACTACTACTACTACCACTACTACTACTACTACCACTACTACTACTACTATACTACTACTTGTACTACCACTATTACTACTACTATTACTACTACTACCACTACTGCTACTACTGCTACTATACTACTCCTTGTACCACCACTATTACTACTACTACTGCTACTACTATTACTATCATCACTACATTCCGGTGCAGTTTTGTCGCTGTGTTAGTTTTTGCCTAATGATATCTGATAGACGTTACTGATAGATAGACAGGCAAATAGATAGATAGAAAAATAGATACATAGGTAGGTAGGTATAAATAGATAAATACTGTAGGTAGGTATGGACAGGCAGACAGATAGATATATTAATGGATACGTAGGGTAGACAGATAGATAGATACGGTATAGATGCGTGGATGATAGATAGGTATAGACAGATTGATAGATAGGTAGATAGATAGATAAATAGATAGATATAGATGTTTGAATGATAGCTACTTGGATGAATGATAGATGGATAGAGATGAATGAATTGTTGAGATAGAGAGAGAGAGAGAGAGGGATAGATAAATGGATAGATAGCTTCCTCATTCCTCAGACTCAACATCTTTTGCCTTGTCATTCTGTTTAATCTGTGTGTGTGTGTGTGTGTGTGTGTGTGTGTGTGTGTGTGTGTGTGTGTGTGTGTAGGTTATGTTAGATTAAGCTATATGAAGTTAGGTTAGGTTATACTACGTGAGGGTTAGATTAAAATATACTTGGCTAAATTATCAATATTATACTGTGTTGGAGAGGTATATGAGAGAGGGGGGTGTGAGTTGGGAGCAGGGCAGTGAAATGGCGGAGGACAAGGCGACGTGGAGACGATTTGTTTGTGGCCATCCCGTATGGGATTAAGGCGTCTGGCAATAGATAGATAGAAAGAACTTTCCTCTTCTTACTGGCTCCCTGCAACCTCTGTCTCTTCGCCGCACTGTTGCATCTTTATCTCTTTTCTATCGCTACTTCAATGGTCACTGCTCCTCTGAACTGTCTGCATGCATTCCTCCACCTCTACGACGGGCGCGTAGCACCCGTCTGGCAACAAACTCTCATCCCTTTTCTGCCCAACTCTCTAATGCAATAGTTAACTGTTACTCCCAGTCCTTCATTTATGCAACAGGTCAACTCTGGAACTGTCTCCCTCTGTCTGTATTTCCTACTTCCTATGATCTCCGGTCTTTCAAACGCAGTGTGTCCAGGCATCTCGAAATGAATGGATCTTGAATGGATCTTGTATTTTGTTTTTCTCTTGGAAGGAACAGTTTTGCGGGCTCATGGCCTTTGGTTCCTTCTTCCCCACATAAAAAAATAAAAAATCTCGAAATGAAGAGATCTTGAATTTGGCTTTTTTTTTTTATTGTTTTTGTTTTTTCTTGGAAGGAATTGTTTGTGGGCTCTTAGCCTTTGGTTCCTTCTTTCTTAAAAAAAAGTGGGGATGGATGGATTCTGGGGGCCAGATCAGCGTGAAAGTACTCTCTCTCTCTCTCTTTCTCTCTCTCTCTCTCTCTCTCTCTCTCTCTCTCTCTCTCTCTCTCTCTCTCTCATCTTGACCCATTATCCACCGACCTAATTCATCCACTGAATCCCTCTCTCTCTCTCTCTCTCTCTCTCTCTCTCTCTCTCTCTCTCCCAATTTGTGTGTGTGTGTGTGTGTGTGTAGCCTACCCATGTGTGTGTATTTTTAGTGCTTATGTGTGCGCATAGTTCTGATCATTTCTGTGTGTGTGTGTGTGTGTGTGTGTGTGTGTGTGTTTAGGTGTACACAAGCGCCTGGTGTT
>NC_137009.1:38080652-38093152 GCF_032717465.1 Coenobita brevimanus
TGGGAATAATAGGCAGGTACAGTCGGCATCAAAAGTTCTGTCATCTCTCCGTGGGCTTTGAAAATCGAGATGAATCCACAACAGACATTATTTGGGCCACAAGTTAGTGTCATCTGCGTTGATTGTCGCAGATTGTACCCCTGATTTGCATAGACCTTGGGAGAACCGGAGAGGGGAGAGAACTTTTGAAGCTGACTGTACATTATGCAAAATAAATAACTAAACAAATAAAACTGAGAATATTGGGTACAAAAAATCTTGAATTTGGCTCTGTTATCTTGTTTTTGTTTATTTTCTTGGAAGGAACGGTTTACGGGCTCCTGGCCTTTGATTCCTTCTTCCTTGCATAAAAAACGACTAAATATAAGTACTTTTGAATATGCAAAGACAAAACAAAAGTCAGCATTAAAGGTATGAGGGAGAATATCTGAATGTAATAAGCAAACAAGATTAATGACAAGTTATGCTGGTACATGTAAACCAATCAATATTAATGTATTACTTGAGATTATTCAGGTATAGGCAGCCTTCTACACCCAAAAATACACTGTCATATCAAACATCTACACCCAAGAGAAATATCAGACAAAATATTCATGTATACACAGCCATTTATTCCAAAAAAAGTCATTTCCAACATCTACACCCAAGAGAAACAGACAAAATATTATGTGTAGGCAGCCTTCTACACCCTAGAATACAGTTACATCAAATATCTACACCCGAGAGAAGTATCAATATAATCATGTATGCATAACCTTCTGCCCCCCAAAATATCACACATCTACACCGGAGAAATATCAAACAAAACACTCATGTATACACAGCCATCTACACCCAAAAAGTCATAAAATCTACACCCAAGAGAAGTCAGTTCAAACAAAATATTCATGGTTTTGCAGCCTTGTACACCCAAAAAATTGTCATAAACATCTACACCCAAGAGAAATATCAGACAGAATATTTATGTATACCCAGCCATCTACAGTACACCCCAAAATACAGTCACATCAAACATCTACACCCAAGGGAAAACATCAACACAATATTGGATAAAGAAAATTGCAGGATCAGGATTTTCTTTTATAAATAAGAAAATGTTGATACAAAAAAGTGTGTGTTGCATATATTGCATAATCAGTAAAAGTCTCTGCATATAAAATATAGTTCATATAAAAGCCGGGGTAGGGAGTGGGGGAGGCAAGGAGGGGGGCATATTCTCGTGGACCAAGGAGGCTCCCTATCACCTTTTCCATAGCAGTTTAATTCAGCATGTAATAGCACGTGAATATTCCCTTGTATGCTATGTACGTACACTGGATATTTAAAAGTGTAAAGGAATATTTGAGAAGTTAATATTCCCTTATGTAGGTCTTGCTGTAGATATTAGGTATGTAAACTATTGATATTTGAGTAATGGGTAGGGGAATATTCGGATAATATTTCCGTATGTCATGTAGAGACTGTATTTAAAAGGAAAATTATCAGAGAATATTTGGTACCTCAGTATTCCCCTACATAAATTATTTCCACATTAGAGAGAGACAAATGTAAAGTGAATATTTGATACATTAATATTCCAACGCACGTAAACTGTCGATATTTAGAATACTTGGATTATTAATATTAGGCAAACTGGAAATTACCTTGTTTCAAGTATATATTTTGTGTACATTTCCAGACGATTTTATTCAGCAAAGGCCTCGTACTGAAGGGGTGAATTAAGGCTGTATCAAACCCCTCCAGTTCCAGGCCTAAGCTTAATAAAATCGTCTATTAAGTGAAATTAGGAAGTGTAATAGGACTGGATGGTGTAATTAGGAAATGTAATAGGATTGGATGGTGTCACTAGGAAATGTAATAGGATTGGATGGTGTCACTAGGAAATGTAATAGGATTGGATGGTGTCATTAGGAAATGTAATAGGATTGGAAGGTGTAATTAGGAAATGTAATAGGACTGGAAGATGTAATTAGGAAATGTAATAGGACTGGAAAGTGTAATTAGGAAATGTAATAAGACTGGAAGATGTAACAGGAAATGTAATAGGACTGGGAGATGTAATAGGACTGGAAGTTAATCAGGAAATGTAATGGATTGGAAGGTAATTGGGAGATGTAATAGGACTGGAAGGTGTAATTAGACTAATCAAACTGGAAAGTACAATTATCATACAAGAGTTCTATAATGCAAAATAAACTGCTATGGAAAAGGTGTTAAGGAGCCTAGTAACCAAGGAGAATAGGACCTTAACACTTTCAGTACTGTCTTCACTATTCCATCATTCTCAGCTGCCTTCATTTTCCTTTCAGCTCAGTGATACGGCTCCAATGAAAGGGTTAATGAAGGCTGTTTTCTATTTAATTATATAAAAAATCATAAAATCGTCTGGCGATTTTTAAAAAATGGAAAATTATCACGTCCAGTAAAAATATAAATAAAAAAAGTACAGAAGGCAGTCGTTAAAAAAATATTAATAAATCTTAACCATTACAAGGCAAGTCATCACATGTGTATTTTGTCACCAGACGATTTTACTCAGCTACAAAAAAAATATATATAAAATGCACTCCACAGGGTTAAAGTCAGTTATGCTGTATCCCTATAGAGAACAGATAACTCACTACTTCCAGACGATTTATATGCACTAAAATCGCCTGAGGAAGCAAGAAAATACCCCCACACGATTATGAGATGACAAAAATTGCACAGAAATCGCTTGGGGTAGCAGTATACCTCCAGACAATTGACTGAAATCGTCTGTGGAGCATAAAACCACTTTTACTACTTCAAGACGATTTATGTGCACTAAAATCGCATGGAGTAGCAAAAATACACCCCCAGACGATTATGAATTGACAAAAATCGCCTGGGGTAGCAATAAACCTCGAGACAACTGACTATAATCGTCTGTGGAGAGCATAAAACCACTCTCTTACTACTTCAAGACGATTTATATGCACTAAAATCGCCAAGGGTAGCAAGAATACACCCCAGACGATTGAGTTGACAAAAATCGCTCTAAAATCGTTTGGGGTAGCAATGTACCTCCAGACAATGGACTATAATCGTCTGTGGGGAGCATAAAACCACTCTTACTACTTCAAGACGATTTATATGCACTAAAGTCGCCTGAGGAAGCAAGAATACATCCCATACGATTATAAAGTGACAAAAATCGCACTAAAATCGCGTGAAGTTGCAAGAATAGACCCCAGACGATTATGAATTGACAAAAATCGCACTAAAATTGCCTAGGGTAGTAAGAGAGCACCGGCAGACGATTATAAGTTGACAAAAACCGTCTGGAGGTTGTATGTTGAAAGACACGGTACTGAAATATTGAGTGTACCCCCCTCCCAGCCCCCCCTCCTCCCCCCTACCCCGGGCACTATCACAGGGGGTGCCTGCTGTTGACTAGAGCCCCGCCCAACCCCGCCTACGGAGCGTATTGTAGGTGCCAACTCTTAACGCCATTTCCCTAGCGATTCAGTCTGCACATTACACCCAAACCTCCTCTTGTTATTTTATTCACTATCACTAATATCGACATAATTTGCATCAGTAACACAAGGGGATGGATCTTGAGGTGTAACGTGGAGAGTAAACGGCTAAGGAAAAGGCGTTACGTAACAATCACCGGCACTTAGGATACGGTAAGTCACAGGGGGGGTGGGGCGGGGTGGGCAAGGCGTAGTTTTTGGGGGGATTCAGGGGCGGGTGCATGGTCACTGGCTGGTAATAAAAGGGATCTGACACCCCGCCGTAACGTGCTCCATCACCTCCTGCTTCAGACTGCAAACTTGATCCCTTAGCCTGTTCACCACCGCCTGCAGTTCCATATTTTCCCCTTTCAGGTCCCTCACTTTGCATTCCAGTCGGCCGATTCGCTCCAACTTCCTCCGCCGGCACTTGGAGGCTGCGATTCGGTTCCTCAGTCGCTTCCTCTCCAGCTTGATCCTCTCCTGACTCTCCATGTTGATTGGGGATAGCGGAGGAGACGCAGCAGGGACGCACTGAGGCTCTTCTTTAATTGTTACGTCGTTGTTTGAGATGTGTGTGGTCGCCGGCGCGGGGCCAGGTCCAGGTGCCTCCAACTGCGTGTACTGCAAGCCGGACTCTGTGACTGCTACGGTTGTGCTTGTAGCCGTTGCGTTCAGGTGGTGAAGATGGTCCAACTGCTCCTGGAACCCCTTAGCGAACTCCTCAGCTTCAACGGTCGCGGTCTTGGCCGGGAAGAAAAATTGGTGCGGGGGTGCTGTTTGTGCCGGCCCCAAACTCTGCTGGATTATGAGTCTTTCCAGCTCGGGGGAGGCGAGTTTGAGCTGGTTGAGGTCTGGGGAGGTTAGTAGGGGGTTGAAAGTGGTGGGTGCACGCTGTTTCTTGGCTGGTCGGGTATTTAGATCAAGGGTGAGGCGCCTTTTCATCTGCGTCACGCTCTCCCTTCCCAAATTATTGTACCCATCCTCGTACATCGTGGTCTCCATCACTTCAGCACACCGAACTCGTTAGTAGCCAGCCGCCCTCCCTTCTAGCGGCCAGAGCTTATCACACCAGTATTTTCCAGTTTATTTTGCACTTGTATTGTCCTTTTGAACAGTTTCCCGCAACCACCTTACTCCCCAGCAACTGCAACCCGTGCCTAGTTAGTTTTTAGCACAGCACAGCCTACCACAGCAGACACAGCACGAGTAGATTCCGAGAGGGAGTGTGTGTAACGTCTCTCCTCCTCGATGGCTGGCGCGGCTATGAGTCATCCCGAGCCAGGCTGATCTTATAACTCGTCGTCATCGTCTAAAAATAGTAACATCACGTCATTTTCCCTCGCTCTCATTGGTTGCTGGTGACATCATTGATTTCGCGGAATATCTCGGCGCCTCGCTATTGGCTAGTACCGGGAACCGTGGCGGCGCGCCATTGCCAGATTTTCACCCATCTTTCCATATATCTCCCTATTTTGCCATATCCTTGAGTCTTCTACCAGTTTGATTAGAAGAATTTAGTACACAGGACATATTTTCTACTTTTCTGTACCCTTACTGTAACTTATATATCGAAAATAAATTGTTAGTGAGTTGTTTTGGTGGTCTGGCAACGTGGCACAAGATTATGGTCCAAACTTTCGACCAATCGGAGTGTAGGAGTGGAGGCGCAGAGTTTGAAATATTTCTTGGAGGATTCTCTTCAATTCTTCTCGAAAGAGTACGAAAATCCTTCAGTATATTGAACTGAAATTACACCTGCACATAGAGATAATCAGGAATGTTTTGAAATGTTGTTGTTGATGGGGATGCGTACATAGAGATGCGTGACAGTGAACTTGCATATAATCGAATGGTATACCCTTGTGTTTATAATCGAGCGCCGTACCGGGAACTGAGAGAGGGAGGGGGAGGAGAGAAGGAAGATTGGAGAGAGGGAGGAGGAGGAGAGAAGAAAGATTGGAGAGAGGGAGGAGGAGAGAAGGAAGATTGGAGAGACGGAGGAGGAGAGAAGGAAGATTGGAGAGACGGAGGGAGAGGAAAATGGGGATAAAGTAAGGGAGAGAAGCTTGTAATGAGAAGAGGAAGACAGGATAAATATACGATGATGGAGAGAAGATTGAGCGACAAAATTGTAAAGAGATAAAAAGGGAGAGGAAAAGTTGAGAAATATTTTATGAAAGGGTAATAACAGAAGGAAATAATCTAGAAGGGAGAAGAGGAAGGTAGGGTAGAAATGGTGAAGGGTAAGGTAGAGAATATGGAGGTAAGGAGGGAGAAAGAGAGGGAGGGAGAAGGGAGGAAAAAGGGCGTGATAACGTTTGATCTACGTTTACTGGGTGACTGGTTTAGGGAGTGGCAGGGGGAGGGGGAGGGAGGGAGAGGGAGGGGGAGAATTGGGAGTGGCTCAAGATGGAAGAAGGAGGTGAGGGAGGAGGGAGGGGCCGGAGGAAGTAAGGTAGAGATGGAGGGGAGAAGGTGGGAGTGGTTGAGAGGAAATGAGAGAGGAAGAGATAGGAGAGGATGGAGTGCGGAGATAAAAATGAGAGAGAGAGAGAGGGGAAAGTGATGATAGATGGAAAGAAAGAGGATGTGAAGAAGAGAAAGTAGAAATTGAAGGATAGAAGGATGAGGAGGAAGTGAGAGAGAGAGAGAGAGAAGGGATGATAGATGGAGGGAAAGAGGATGTGAAGGAAAGCAGAAATTGAAGGATAATATCTGATTTCATTTCCTCCATTCCCGTAAAATTTCCACCTCAATTCAGTCAATATTGAGTGATGTTTATTCTCACTTTTTCCTGCCAGTTTCGGCCCCTGCAGTTCAAAAAGTCTCTATGAATAAAAGTTGTCAGGAGATATCAAGAATAAAATTAAAATAGTAATAGTAGAAGAAGGAGGAGGAGGAGGAGTACGGTAATAATAATAATAATAATAATGATGATGATGATGATGACTGATGATGATGATGAAAATAATAATAATAATAATAATAATAATAATGATAATAGTAATAATAATAATAATGATGATGATGATGACTGATGATGATGATGAAAATAATAATAATAATAATAATAATGATAATAGTGATAATAATAATAATAATAATAATAATAATGATTGTGATATTGATGATGATGGTGATATTGATGATGATGATGATGATGATAATGGTAATGATGATGATGATAATAATAATAATAATGATGATGGTGATAATGATGATGATGATGATGGTAATGATAACAATAATAATAATAATAATAATAACAAGACCACCGTAAAATTGACCAAGGACAATTTTGATAAAGAAAAACTTGCCACAGCCATTGCCTACTTGAAGCCGAGGTATGGTGGTGGCCTTGGGCTGTGAAGGTCACTGATCCTTTACATGTCACCTTAGGTCATCACAGTCTATAAGTCCTCCAAGTTCAGTGGCTCTAATCCTTCAGGAAAAATTAGCTGACATCCGGAATATCCAGAAAAGTACTTCTTATTGCTCTTCTTTCCTTTACAGGTGGCTTTACATTGAGTGACAAGCCAAATGGTTTCCTGTAAGCCAAGAAACCATTTACAACGCTGGGTGGTAACCATATAACCAAACCATACGTGCTCCCTACGTGTCAGCAAGTGGGTTGGTGGAGGGTTAGTGCCCCTCCCCATAAAACCAATAACTCAAAGTCAAATGGCCACTCCTTACGGGATTATGGCGTCTGGCAATTGATACATAGATAGATTATTATTATTATTATTATTATTATTATTTATTATTATTATTATTATTATTATTATTTTTACCCTAGGCGATCTCAGAGAATAATCCACCGACAGGAACTATACTCCTAGCCACAGTGCTTCCGTCTGAAGGCTACTGTATATTGTAGTACACCCCAGTCGGAGGAAGTACGGAAGAGATTGAGGGGGGAAGGTGGGAGTGGCTGAGAGGAAAGGAGAGAGGAAGAGATAGGAGAGGATGGAGAGCAGAGATAAAAATGAGAGAGAGAGAGAGGGAGAGAGAGAGAGAGAGGAGAGAGAGAGAGAGAGAGAGAGAGAGAGAGGGAGGGAGGTTTCTGAGAGTGTCCCGAAGTCAGTTTTTTTTTGCGTCAGCTGGGCCATCAACCTGACTGAGTTTGAAGGATCTAGACCACAGTGCCTCCCAGTGATGCCATTTACGTTTCAAGAGGGAAGAGCGCTAAGAATATTGACAGATATAAGAAAGCTTCCTACAGGGGTGTGTGGAGCTTTGATAATGATGATAATAATAATAATGATAATTTTAATAATAATATGGTAATAATAATAATAATAATAATAATAATAATAATAATATCGTAATAATAATGATGATAATAATAAAAATAATAATAATAATATGGTAATAATGATAATAATAATAATAATATGGTAATAATGATGATGATAATAATAATAATAATATGGTAATGATGATAATAATAATAATAATAATAATAATAATAATAATATTAATATGATAATAATAATAATAATAATAATAATAATAATAATGTCCTTGCGTTAGAAGGCCTGGAACCTTTTATGTGACCAACTTATTATTATTATTATTATTGTTATTATTATTATTATTATTATTATTATTATTATAGTGTTAGTACGATGAAAAGTTCGATGAAGGTACAGTGAATGATGGAAAATAGTGATAGAAAGTAGTTGTTCTTTCTTTTCTTCCTCTTTTGTTATTTTTATCTTCATTTGCCTTTTCATCATCATCATCATCATCTCCTCCTCCTCCTCCTCCTTCTTCTTCTTTTTCTTCTTCTTCTTCTTCATCATCATCATCATCATCATCATCATCATCTTCCTCTTCGTCTTCATCTTCTTCTTCCTCCTCCTCCTCCTCCTCCTCCTCCTCCTTCTTCTTCTTCTTCTTCCTCCTCCTCCTCCTCTTCTTCTTCTTCTTCCTCCTCCTCCTCCTCTTCTTCTTTTTCTTCTCCTCGTCTTCCTCCTCTTCTTCCTTTTCCTCCTCCTCCTCCTCCTCTTTTGTAAGCTCATCTGAAACGAGGTGCCAGGGGACCGTAGACATAAATCGTCCTAATCCTTCAGTCCACCATCCTCCTTTTGGGCGGTAGGGAGAGAGATAGTGCCACCCCGCGAAGGCCCCCTCTCCACCATCCGTCATAGGGCTGAAAGGGTTAAATAAATCATTGTAATGGATTTTTATATGAATGTACAGTATGTATTTATGTATTTGTTTATTTATAATGAGAAAGGAGAGAGGGAGGGGTCGGGTGGAATGGGGAGGGAGGGATGTAGGGAGGGGGAGAGGGGGAGGGAGGGAAGAGAGGGGAGGGGAAGGGAGAGGGGTGGAGTGGGGAGGGAGGGATGTAGGGAGGAGGAGGGGAAGAGGGGAAGGGAGAGGGGTGGAGTGGGGAGGGAGGGATGTAGGGAAGAGGGGGGAGGGGAAGAGAGAGAGATGGAGTGGGGAGGGAGGGATGTAGGGAGGAGGAGGGGAAGAGGGGGAGGGAGGGAAGAGAGGGGAGGGGAAGGGAGAGGGGTGGAGTGGGGAGGGAGGGATGTAGGGAAGAGGGGAGGGGAAGGGAGGGAAGAGTGAGGGTAAGGTAGGATGGAGATTAGGGGAGGAGAAGGGTGGAGTGGGGAGGGAGGGATGTAGGGAGGAGGGGAGGGGACAGGGGTAGGGGAGAAAGGATGGGGAGGGAAGGAAGAGTGAGGGGAAGGTAGGAAGGAGATGAGGGGAGAGGAGGGAAGGAAGGGGATAGAGAGGGGGAAAAGGTGAAGACATTTTTGTGTAATTGATTTTGAGGGGAAGGGAAGGGAGGAGGGGAGGGGAAGGGAGGGGGAAGGGAAGGAATAGGAGGGGAAGGGAAGGGAAGGCAAGGAAAGGGGGGGAAGGGAAGAAAGGGGAGGGGAGGGGAAGGGAAGGGAAGGAAGAGGAGGGAAGGGGAAGGGAAGGGAAGCAAGGGGAGAGGGGGGGGGGAAAGAGTGATAGGTGTGGAGGAGGTAAGGTGAGGGGAGGTAGATAGGGAAGGGAGAGGGGGAGGTAAGAGGGGTAGATAGTGAGGAGGGGAGGGGAATAGAGAGGAGGGGAAGGAGAGAGAGAGAAAGCAACAAGAAGGTAAATGAGGGAAGGGAAGGAGAGAGAGAATCCTTAGGGAGGGGAAAGGAGGAAAGGATATGTTAGAGAGAGAGAGAGAGAGAGAAGGGAAAAATGGAGAGGGGAGAAATTTTAGGGAGGGGAAGGAGGAAGAGACAAGGAGAAAGAAAAATGGAAGAGAGGGAGGGGAACGAGAGGGGAGAGAAGAGTTAGGGAGGGGAGGGAGGGGGAGGAAACTTAGTGCGAGAGAGAGGGGGAGGGGGAGGGAAAGAAGTAGTAGAGAGGGGGAGGAGAGGGGAGGGGAGGGAAAGAAGTAGTAGAGAGGGGGAGGAGAGGGGAGGGAAGAGGAGAGGAGGGGAGGGTAGGGGAGGGGAGGGTGTAGGTGTAAGAGGTAAAGGGCAAACTACCACCCACACACCTCTCATGGGTGGCTGGAATGTAGTGTAGGTGGGTGGGTGTGGGTGTGGGTGAGGGTGGATGTACGTGGGTGTGGGTGTGAGTTTGGGTGTGGGTGGGTGGAGAAGTGGGAGATATACATATGGGTGGAGACAGGTAAAGGAAGGTGAGTTTGTGTGTGTGTGTGAGAGAGAGAGAGAGAAAGAGAGAGAGAGAAAGGAAGGTGTGTGTGTGTGTGTGTGTGTGTGAGAGAGAGAGAGAGAGAGAGAGAGAGAAGTAATAAAAATGCATCGCCCGGCGTCAAGGGGTTAAGGTTTCTTCATGTAGGATGAGACGCTGATAAGAATACGTATTATATTCTTGTCACTCCTACAGAGAAAAAAATAGTGGTAGTAGTAGTAGTAGTAGTAGTAGAAGTAGTAGTAGTATTTTGGTAACAGTAGTAGAGGTAGTAGTAGTAGAAGTAATAATAATAATAATAATAATAATAGAAGTAGAAGTAAAAATAATATTAATAGTAGTAGTAGTAACAGTAGTACAAGTAATAATAATAGTAGTAGTATTAGTAGAAGTAATGAATAATAATAATAATAATAATAATGATAATAATAATACCGGTAATAATAATAGTAATAATAATGAAACTGGTGCCGGCAATAATAATAATAATAATAATGATAATAATAATAGAAGTAATGAAATAATAAGGAATTCATTATAATTTTACATGTGAATCTCTAGCCATTGTATTGCCTGATAAGCCATAAATTAGACATAGCTAGAAGTTATAATAGTTGTTGATTAGGCTCTCCCACACCCACCAGTCCCTCTGTCTCATGCCGGCAGGAAATAAGTGAGAAAGTACAGTAGTCTTTTATATATTTATTTATTTTTTACCTGCCATACGCGGGTCACACTCACTGAAAATTTAGTCCTGGTTAAAATTTGATGAGCCTTAGCTATAAAATAAGAATGAGTCTCCTTGGTTGCTAGTCAAATGCACCCTTCAGTCTGACTACACTTGGTCAGTTGAAAGAGGCTAGGATTGTGTGTCAGGTTTGAACATATGCGCTGTTGATAGATGTACTAGATAGACATGGAGAGATAGATATAATAAACAGGGAATGTGTGTGTGTGTGTGTGTGTGGGTGGGTGGGTGGGTGGGTGGAGGGGAGGGGAGTGTAGGTGGATAAGTGCGTGTGGGTGGGTGGGTGTACGTGAGAGAGGTCAAGACGAAGTTGTGGGTGTGTGGGCGGCAGTAATGGGGTGGGGTAGGGGGAGGGAGGTGGTGGAGGGAGGTCGTGTAAGTACTGTGTGTGTGTGTGTGTGTGTGTGTGTGTGTGTGTGTGTGTTAGCGACCCCTATAACACTGACTTTAAGTATTACCAAAGGAAGGCGTGATAATATTTCATCCCTCGAGCAGATACATTACTTACTATCTTCACCCTTTTAACGCACTCCTTCACGTGGTGGCACAGATATGGCCGGCCGGTGGAGTGGCTATACAGTAATACAATCCTCCCTCTCTCCCCTCTGTCTGTCTGTCTGTCTGTGTGTATCTTTATATCTATCCATGTTTATCTATGTGTATATCTGTCTATCCATCCATCTATATCTATCTATCCATCTATCTATCCATCTATCTATCTATTGAAAAAAAAAACAGACTGATCCTATGACAATACGGTAGTCAAGATGCAGTCAACTTTGCAGTAACCTTTCCTTTGATTTCTTCCAGGGAACAATCTTGCCCACCTCTGGCCTTAGGTTCCTTCTTTCTTGCATCAAAACACACACACACACACACACACACACACACAAACACACACACACACACACACACACACACACACACACACCGTATATCCTTTTTTGGGGGGAATTTTGTCAAAGTTTTTTCCGAAGTCAAGAAACCTGAATTCTCCTCGGTTGAAGCTCCCTAACACCTTTTCTTAAGCGGTTTATTTTATTTTTAACACTTTTTCCACAGTCAAGAAGCTGGTAGTCTCATAGGTTGAAGCTCCCTAACACCTTTTCATAAGCGATTTATTTTATTTTTAACACTTTTTCCACAGTCAAGAAGCTGGTATTCCCATAGGTTGAAGCTCCCTAACGCCTTTTCTTAAGCGATTTATTTATTTTTTACACCCTTTTTCCACAGTCAAGAAGTTGGTATTCTCTATGATTGAAGCTCCCTAACACCTTTTCCTAAGCGATTTATTTTATTTTTACACCCTTTTCCACCATCAAGAAGCCTGTATTCTCATCGGTTGAAGCTCCCTAACACCTTTTCCTAAGCGATTTATTTTATTTTTACACCCTTTTCCACAACCAAGAAGCTGGTATTTTCGTCGATAGCAGTAGTAGTAGTAGTAATGATGATAGTAGTCGTAGTCGTAGTAGTAGTAGTAGTAATGATGATAGTAGTCGTAGTCGTAGTAGTAGTAGTAGTAGTAGTTGCAGAAGTAGTAGTAGTAGTAGTAGTAGTAATGATGATAGTAGCCGTAGTAGTAGTAGTAGTTGCAGAAGTAG
>NC_137009.1:38098152-38105652 GCF_032717465.1 Coenobita brevimanus
GACTGATGATGGTGATGATGATTGGTGATGATGTTAATGATGATGTTGATGATCGATGATGCTTGATAATAATGACTGATGGTGATGATTGATCATGATGATGATGATGATGATTGATTATGATTTTTGATGATTAATGGTAATGATCATGATTGTTGTTGTTGATGATAACGATGATGATGATAATGAGTGATTGATGATAACTACAGTGTTTGTTAATAGGACTGAGTAGATTCTTGATCCTACCTCGTCCCCACTACTACAATTTACTACTACTACTACTACTACCACCACCACCACTGCTGCTGCTACTACTGCTGCTACTACTACTACTACTACACTGTTTTTTTGTGTGTGTGTGGAGGCGAAGATGCACTTGTCAGTTAATAATGCTAATGAGGAAAGATTTTATGAAGTGATGTTGCATTCAGCCAGTCATCACCAGCCTGTCAAGTGCATCTTCGCCTCGTTAAGAAAAAAAAAATGAGTATACTACTACTACCACCACTACCACCACCACCACCACCACCACCACCTCCTCCTCCTCCTCCTTCAGTACTACTACTACTACTACTACTACTACTACTACTACTACTACTACCACCACCACCACCACCACCACCACCACATACCACCACCTCCTCCTCTTCCTCCTCCTACTACTACTACCACCACCTCTTCCTTCTCCTCATTCTCCTTCACCAGTACTACTACTACTACTACTACTTTTAAAACATTAAGACAAACATCAGCTACATCACTGGATAACTTATTCCACACATCAACTATTTTTCGAAACCATATCCTGAACATCTGGGACACACACACACACACACACACACACACACACACACACACACACACTGGCATGTAGGTGTGTGTTTAGGTTTGTGTTCACCTATCGTTCTCTCTCTCTCTCTCTCTCTCTCTCTCTCTCTCTCTCTCTCTCTCTCTCTCTCTCTCGTGCACTTATGGATACAGAATAACAATTATGTACGTGTGTTTGTGTGCGTATTTGTCTGCGTTTTAGTATGTTTGTTGACGTGTGTGCGTATGAAGGTATTTTCTCATCTGCCTGTATATTCCTGTGTGCGTTTGTTTGTTTGTGTGTGTATGTTTGAGTACTTTTGTCTGGACGTTTTTCCATGTGTACGTTTATATATGCTTGTGTGTGTATTAATCATCACGTGTTTGTGTGTATGTCCGTGTACCGTATTATATGTATGTGCCTGTATGTGTATTGGTATGTACATTCATGTGTGTGTGCGTGAACCTGTTTTGGCGTGCAGGTGTAGTGGTCGTGTCTGTTTCTGCGTGCGTGCGCGTGTTTGGGTGTCAGTGTGCGCGTGTGTATAAAAAAAAATAGCTGTGTGTACGTTTTGGGGGGTCTTTGTGGTGTGTAGCCAACATTGACGTGGCTATGTGTAAGTTCGTGGGTGTATGTGTGCACGTGGGATGTGGGTCGACGTGGATGTGTACGTGTATGTAAGAGTGTACATGGCCGTGTGTACATGTACGTGGCCATCCATGTACGCGTAGGAGAGGGAAGCGGTGGTATTTCCGGTCCAGTTTCTTGGAAGTGTATGGCAACCCTTCCTTTGTAGTTGCCAGCGCCCGCCATCTCTCGCTACAACGACAACAACAAAAAGGAAATCTGACCCATATATTTGATTTCACACACATGTTAGCGCATATATAAGATTCTCCCAAATTTTGAGTTTATTTTGAGTACGCATGGTCGTGGATTTTTGTGGATTATTCAAAAAAAAGTTCGGATGTTTGTGAAGGTCCCGGATGACAACAAACTCGATGTTGGTGGCGGGTATTTCTGTTAAGTTTGATTTTAATGTACTTTTTGTTTATTCTTTTCATGATTAATTTCCTTTTTTTTTTTTTTACCATTAATTGCTTTTTAGTTTTTTTTATCGTGGAGTTTCATGACCCATTAGTATTTTTTTGGTAAATTTTAAATGTACTGAATAGAGGATGTGCATGTTAACTTCCCTTCTTATTATTTGCGTACTCTCACCCCTTCCTTGTTTCCTTTCCTTTCATTGTTGATATTTTTTCATATAACTTTTTCCGTGATCAGTTTCAATATTTCTGGTTGTGGTTAATGCTCTCTCTCTCTCTCTCTCTCTCTCTCTCTCTCTCTCTCTCTCTCTCATTGCACCATATAGTTTCCTTCCGTCCCCCTTTTTCCCCATTCCTTTCTCTTGCTCACCTGCTTCTCTCTCTCTCTCTCTCTCTCTCTCTCTCTCTCATTGCACCATATATTTTCCTCCTCTCCTTTTCTCCCATCCCTCCCTCTCTTTCTCACCTGCTTCAGTCTCTCTCTCTCTCTCTCTCTCTCTTTGATTACACCATTCAATTTCCTTTCCTCCCCTTTTTCCATCGTTTTCTCTCTCTCTCTCTCTCTCTCTCTCTCTCTCTCTCTCTCTCTGTCACATGATCCCACTCCCTCTCCTCCCACCTCCCCTTCCTACCCCTTCACTCCCCTCCACTTCCTCCCTCTCTCCCTCCCCTCCCTCCCTCACCCAAATCACATGACCTCTTTCTTGTTTATTTCTTTGATTTTTGTTTTTTTTTTCGTTATATATCAATATTTTTCTTTTCAAATCGTTCCTTCAGTTTTATATACAGATTATTAACTATTATATCTGTTTTATCTGTTTTTATCAATCTATGCATCTATCTATCCATCCAGACGATTTTATTCAGCGTAGATAAACTGAAGAGGTGAAGCATATAGCCGTAGCACCTGTTCCGAGGCGGTTTATTACACCTTACTCTCTTCTGTTACTTAAATCTTTCCAATATCGCCATACTCTGCATAAAGCTCCATAACACCTTTTCCTATGCTATTTATTTTGTTTATTACACCTTACTGTCCTCTTCTGCGTTACCTAAATCCTTCCAATATCGCCATACTCCACATAAAGCTCCATAACACCTTTTCCTAAGCTGTTTATCACACCTTACAGTCCTCTTCTGTTACTTAAATCCTTCCAATATCGCCATACTCTACATAAAGCTCCATAACACCTTTTCATATGCTATTTATTTTGTGTTACACCTTATCATCCTCTTCTGCTACCTAAATCCTTCCAATATCGCCATACTCCACATAAAGCTCCATAACACCTTTTCCTAAGTGGTTTATTTTGTTTCTCACCCCTTACTGTCCCCTTCTGTGTTACTTAAATCCATCCAATATCGCCATACTCCATAACGCCATTTCCTAAGCGATTTATTTTATCACACCTTACCGTCCTCTTCTGTTACCTAAATCCTTCCAATATCGCCATACTCCACATTAAGCTCCATAATACCTTTTCCTAAGTGGTTTTTTGTTTATCACACCTTACTGTCCTCTTCTGTGTTATTTAAACCCATCTAATATCTCCATATTCTGCATAAATAACGTACGAATGGACATAAACCAGCCATAATCAAAGATAAATCGCGAAGGAAGAAGTGGTAGGGTCTGTGCATGATAGTCGGTTTGTTTTCATCTGACGGGACTGGGCTAATCTCGGCGTGCATATGGTACCCTATCGTGGTTGCCTGAAATTCGATAAGCCTTTGATATGGGCTTTCAGATCCCATCACTAGGCACCAAAATTTGGTTTATGGCTACCATCCAGCTTAGTAAATGGTTTCCTGGTGTACAGGAAACCATCTGACTTGTCACTCAGTGTAGAGTCACCTACAGACAGAAGAAAGACGAAAGAATGAAGTCAAGAGGGAAAGTCACCCGTAGGCAGGACGAGTAAAGAATGAAAGAAAGAAAGAAGAGATGAAAGGAAAGAAGAAGGATGGAGGAGAGAAAAGGGCAGACAACCGAGAGTGGCACTACATCGAGTGAGTGGATGGTGAGCTCCCCCACCTACCACAACTATTATTTTCATTATTATTATTATTTTACATAGAATTCTCTCTTGTCAGGTCCTAGAGTTAATTCCTTTCCTCCCGGGTCACCCTCGGTCGGAATCCTATATGCAGATGAGAGAGAGAGAGAGAGAGAGAGAGAGAGAGAGAGAGAGAGAGAGAGAGAGAGAGAGAGAGTACTGTACAGGTGGGCAGATTAAACCAGGTAGGGCAGGTGAAACGTCGCCCTGATCTCCTAATTAAATCCAGGTGTTTCCCTCACACAGGTACACACACACACACACACACACACACACACACACGCACGCACGCACGCACACACATGTATTTAGCACCTCTCTCTCTCTCTCTCTCACACACACACACACACACACACACACACACACACACACGTATTTAGTACTCTCTCTCTGTCACACACACACACACACACACACACACACACACACACACACACACACACACACACCAAACAAGCCCAGCAAACCAACAGTGCTATGAGGAACCAAGCGATATAAAACACAATACCCCCCCCCCCAGAGGAAAGGCGGGGGTAATAAGGGTGTACAAATATTTCCGTCCGGGTTCACTTGTACTTAGTGGGGGGGAGGGGAGGGGGAGGGGGAGGGAGGGGATGGACAGGGGAGGAGAATGGAAGGGAGAGGTGTGTGTGTGTGTGTATGTACGTATGTATGTGTGCGATTGTATGTATGAACGTGTATGTGTGTATATAAATGTATGTATGTGTATGTATGTATGTATGTGTTTGTGTATGTATGAGTGTCTGTACGTATGTGTGTGTGTGCGTGTATGTATGTATGTATGTATGTGTTTCTCCAAGTCATTCCCATGCAAAATAATTCATAACAATCCTACCATAGACACTGATAACGAAAAATAAATAATAAACAGACAATATTATCACAAAAAATCTAATCAAATGTCATTATCAGAATTGGCGAGAGGTTACATGAGTTTATTTATTTTATTTATGTATTTATTTTACTTATTTATCTTATTTATTTATTTTATTTATGTATTTATTTTACTTATTTATCTTATTTATTTATTTTATTTATGTATTTATTTTATTTATCTTATTTATTTATTTTTATTTTGTGTATTTTGTTTTATTGATTTAATTCATTTATTTTATTTATTTATTTATTGTATTTGTTTTATTTATTTATTTCATTTATTTCTCCTGCCCTACACACACACACACACACACACACACACACACACACACACACACACACACACACACACACAATACACCTCTCCACCCACATCCACCCGCCGCACCCACACACTCACAGTTGACCTTGCCGTCCCACCCACCCACCGACACACATCTCACCCACTCACATTTGACCTCTTTACAAGTGTCCTGACACACACACACACACACACACACACACACACACACACACACACTTGACTTCTCAGCCACTTGGCTTCCACCCACACCCGGATTCATATCAAGTATACATATACATACATACATATATATATATATATATATATATATATATATATATATATATATGTGTGTGTGTGTGTGTGTGTGTGTGTGTGTGAGTGTGTGTGTGTGTGTAATTATACAAAACACCTGCATGCCAGTTTATTCATAACTAAATCCTTCTCAACCCTGACACTATTTAAAAACTATATTTTGTCATCAACCAGTTTTATTTGAATTAAGAACATGTGAGACATATACATAGTCTGTGTAAGCCATACCCTGTGATGAGACTGAAGGCATTAACAGCAGCAGCTCCTGTATTGTGTTAATTATACCTTACCGTTACCTGGCCAGCGGTGAGAAGTATAACCACGTGTTTACATTGTGTTTAGGGACAATATAACACTTACCGCCTTACTTCCATCGTCTTCAGAGTGGGATCGAAACTGTTGTCTGTCGATCTACAGCCACACGCCTTAATCCTGTAAGGGGTGACCACAAACAAATCGCCTCCATGTTGCCCTTTCCGTTGCCATTTTCGCTGCCCTTCACCCAACTTACACCCCCCTCTCTCATTTACCTCTCCATCCCTCCATCTCATCCATGGTATCTCTCTCCTCCACTTCTCCTCTCCACCTCACTCACATGCACTCTTCTAGTTAGTCTCTCACGCTCTATCCTCTCCACATGGCCAAACCACCTCAGTGTATTGCTCCTACCGCTTTCCATCACATGCACATCACAACGCTTCTTCAAGAGGATATTAACCAGCCATCACCAAAACTAAATCACCAAGGAAAAGGTGTTAGGGAGCTTCCTTAAGACGAGAATACGGGGTTGGGTTGGGTTAGGTTGGGTTGGGTTAGGAAGGGTTGGGTTGGGTTAGGAAGGGTTGGGTTTGGGTTGGGTTAGGAAGGGTTGGGATGGGTTGGGTTAGGAAGGGTTGGGATGGGTTGGGTTAGGAAGGGTTGGGATGGGTTGGGTTAGGAAGGGTTGGGATGGGTTGGGTTAGGAAGGGTTGGGATGGGTTGCGTTAGGAAGGGTTGGGATGGGTTGGGTTAGGATGGGTTGCGTTAGGTTGAGTTGGGTTGAATTAGGTTAGGTTGGGTTGGGTTAGGCTAAGCTGGGTTGGTTGGGTTGGGTTAGGCTAAGCTGGGTTGGTTGGGTTGGGTTAGGCTAAGCTGGGTTGGTTGGGTTGGGTTAGGTTAGGCTGGGTTGGTTGGGTTGGGTTAGGTTGGGTTGGGTTAGGTTGAGTTGAGTTAGGTTGGGTTGGGTTGGGTTAAGTTAGGTTGGGTTAAGTTAGGTTAGGTTGGGTTAAGTTAGGTTGGGTTAGGTGAGGTTGGAATGGGTTGGGTTGGGGTAGGGTTGACAAGAGGCACTGGTGGGTCTGGAGTCACCCATCACCCGTGTGTCTCTTTTAACTGATGGTGGCGACAGGTGTGTGTGTGTGTGTGTGTGTGTGTGTGTGTGTGTGTGTGTGTGTGTGTGTACCGTATGTATTTGTGTCTGCATGTATGTGTATATGTAGTGTGTGTATGTGTATGTATATATATGTATGTATGTATGTGTGTGTGAGTACGTTACGTATTTGTGTCTGCATGAATGTACAGTATATATGCACTGTATGTATATATGTATGTATGTATGTGCGTATATGTATGTCTGTCTGTGTGTATGTATATCAGTGTCCACAGCGGTCAAGATGCCCCAGGTGTGAGTCATTCATTCACTACTCCCAAGGTTGTGATGAGTAACGTGTGTAGGAGGAGGGGGAGGAAGGAGGGGGCGGAGGGAAGGAGAGAGAGGAGGGAGGGGGGAGAGGAAGTATAGAGGGTGGAGGAGGAGAGAAAAGGAGAGGGGAGGAGGGGGAGAGGAAGTAGAGAAGGGGTAGGAGACGGGAAGGAAAAGGAAGGAGGGGGAGAAATAGGGGGAGAGGAGGTGGAGGAGAAGGAGGGAGGGGAGAGGATGCCTAGCTACATACATACACATTACACACACGTACACATAAATTGATATACTTACATGGATATACATGCATACATACATGCGTCGCTCTCTCTCTTTCTCTCTCTCTCTCTAAGTTAGTCTTTTAACACGTGGACGTATGTTATTCTATTCTGGCTAAAGTGAGTGAGATAGAAAAA
>NC_137009.1:38108152-38320652 GCF_032717465.1 Coenobita brevimanus
CGGTGAATTTTTACTCATGAGAGAGAGAGAGAGAGAGAGAGAGAGAGAGAGAGAGAGAGAGAGAGAGAGAGAGAGAGTCGGTGAACTTTTGTTTATGAAAGAGAGAGAGAGAGACAGACAGACAGACAGACAGACAGACATACAGACAGACAGAGACAAACAGAGATCAAAACAAAAACACCATACACGAGAATATTCATCTATAATAAGCAAAATAATTCGCCAAGAAAAAAATGTTACGTAACCTTCAATGTCTTAATTTCACCGGACCTCTCCACTTTATTCTTGATCCGTCCCTACTCAGAAACAACCCCTCTTGTTCCCCCGCAACGGCTCTCTCTCTCTCTCATTCTTTACCTCAGAATGTAGTGTAAAAAAGTAGATATATTGATAGATAAATGTATTTCTCTCTCTCTCTCTCTCTCTCTCTCTCTCTCTCACCCACACGAGTAAAAATTCACCGACTCACACACACACACACACACACACACACAAACACACACACACGAGCAAAAATTCACCGACTCTCTCTCTCTCTATTTGTATGTATGTGTGTGTGTGTGTGTGCGTTATTCCTGAAAACGTACACAGGCAACAACCGTGTAAGTGCGTACTGCATGCGTATTCTTGGAAACGTACACAGAGTTAAGACAAGTGTGTGTGCGTGTGTGTATGTTTGTGGTGGTTTTCTCGGAACCGTACACACTTGCCAGACGGTGTGTGTGTGTGTGTGTGTGTGTGTGTGTGAGTGAGAGAGAGAGAGAATTCGTATGATACACAGACTAAACGAACTCTGTGTGTGTGTGTGTGTGTGTGTGTGTGTGTGTGTGTCTCTCTCTCTCTGTATATATGTATGTATGTAGTCTATAAGTGTGTATGTGTCGGTCTGTGTATGCATGTATGTATGTATGTATGTATCTAGCCTATGTGTGTATCGGTCTGTGTCTGTGTGTATGTCTGTATCTGTGTATGTGCGTATGTATTCGTGGAAGTGGTGGTGTGTGTGTAGATGTGTGTATACCAAGAACCCACACACTAACCCAACCCAGATCGATGCCAACCTCGCCTCTCACAACACACTCTCTGATGCTCTGCCTGGCTTTTTTTCATCTGATGGGACTGGTTTAGTGGTATAAATATTAGGTGGTCTGGCATATGTTTTGATGAGGGTTGGTTGTGAGGTGGAATGAGTCTCCTTGGTTACTAGTCAACACTCCAGTCTGGCTACATTTGGCAAACACCCGAGTTTTTGGAAAGGGTTAAGAGATCTGTCAGTAGTAGTAGCGGTTGTAGTAGTAGTAATAGTAGTAGTAGTAGTAGTAGTAGCAGCAGCAGCAGCCCCAGGTCAATCAAAAACGTGAACCCGGTGGACTGCTGGCTTAAGTCTTCCTCCTGCAGGCCACCATCCTCCTTTTGGGGGATAGGGAAGGAGTTGACGGACGTTTACATAACCAGGCAGGTGACCCGACCAGTTATATCAGTGCCACTCCATGAAGGCATCCCTCTCCATCACCCAGATCATAGAAAACGAGATATACAGACGGACTTCCTCTCTCTCTCTCTCGTTTTTTTTAATATCCTTGTAATGAAGCCAAGAGTTTATATAAATATTTGTGTGTGTGTGTGTGAGAGAGAGAGAGAGAGAGAGAGAGAGAGAGAGAGAGAGAGAGAGAGAGAGAGAGAGAGAGTTCGTAGAAGGGTAGTGTACATATAGACCAAACGAACTCTCATTGTGTGTGTGTGTGTGAGAGAGAGAGAGAGAGAGGTACACATTGTGTGTGTGTGTGTGTGAGAGAGAGAGAGAGAGAGAGAGTTCGTGGAAGGGTACACATAGACCAGACGAACTCTCAGTGTGTGTGTGTGTGAGAGAGAGAGAGAGAGAGAGAGAGTTCGTAGAAGGGTACACAGGGACCAAACGAGCTGTGTGTGTGTGTGTGTGTGTGTGTGTGTGTGTGTGTGTTGTTGAGAAAAAAAAAGGGCGAAGAGGATATATATATATATATATATTATATATATATATATATATTGACATCCTTCCCCCATTTTTTATTTTTGAATTTATCCAGTCTGTTAGATCCATCAAATCAATATCCTTTAAGTTTGTAAAAGCAATGTGAAGCTTCTAATTCTTGGATAAATGTTCTTCATATAGTATCCTCACTGTAATAATCACATCTTTATACCCGATCTTTTCATCACCAACTCTATATTCAGTTCTCCTTTCTGTAAGTACTCTACCATACACCTTCCCTTGTATGCTTAAAAGACTGATCCCTCTATGATTCTTATTAATTCTTCCATACAATCCTTCCCATTATGCA
The DNA here is from genome assembly GCF_032717465.1 of Coenobita brevimanus. Classification (NCBI taxonomy): domain Eukaryota; kingdom Metazoa; phylum Arthropoda; class Malacostraca; order Decapoda; family Coenobitidae; genus Coenobita; species Coenobita brevimanus. The sequence goes on from NC_137009.1 coordinate 38,110,474, forward strand.
GAGGAACTATCTGTCTATCTATCCATTACCAAACGCCTTAATCCTGTAAGGGGTGGCCACGAACAAATCGCCTCCATGTCGCCCTGTCCCCCGCCATTTCACTGCCCTGCTCCCAGCTCACCCCCCCCCTCCCTCTCTCATATACCACTCCACTCCATCCCTCCACCTCATCCTTGGAGGAACTATAACTACTGTATATTTTTTCTATTGTGGTGCATTCTTATCGTATGCCATACCTCTTGTACTTTAATTAGGCCCAGATTTTTGTCCTTCTGTAGCTTATTTCATGTAGCATAGTAGAAAATTATAATGGTACGTTGCTATGTCCTTTCCATAGCACTTATTCGTGACTGGCATCGTAATCCAGTGCTCATCTCATTTTATAACAACATTGAAGTTGGAGTGATTGCAATTTTAGGACCCAAGTTTGCATTGTGACCAGTATATGTGAATGATATTGTGTAACCCATTCACAGGCCATGCTGTTTGATTGTTCTTTTATTTTTGAGTTCTCTTAGTTTCCATATCTGCAGAACTTAACACCATTGATTTGATTATATATTTTTCATTCTAATGTTGGTACCATGTAATTATAGTCGTCACAGGAGATTTTATGAACTGGAGATGAAGTCATATATAACCCTCAATAACTCCTTCACAACAAAACACCTCCCCTAAAATTAAAATTGGTAGTATCAAGAACAGACAAAGAAAATATGTGCTTAGATTAAAAAGGTTAACTGGGATGATAAAAAAGTTAATGGAGGAAAGGGGCCTCTGCCATCTTTGGTTTTGACTCACTATCCATAATACAGCAAAGGCATGGGTGAATCCACGGGTGTTGTCCATGCTTCCCAGGCAACACCCCTGCTTTCACAGTGAAGGTTAGTGTACAGTACTTTAAATACATAAATTGCATCTTTTACTGGCTATCATGTATATTTCTCCTGTACAGATGTCATGCAGACCATCTTTGGTTGACAAACGTTACTTAGCTGGCTGAGAGAAAGGGGATGCCAAGCCTTCATTGTTCTGAAAGGTGATATGGGCAACACCTCAGAGATATGCCTAGATCTGCTCATGAGAGGTTTTCATTTTCATTGGAAATTGGGCACAATTAACACTTAGGAGTCACATATTACGCAGAGCTAATTCTATATATCTATCTGTAGCCAGACACATTAAGCCCGTAAGGGGTGGCCACAAACAAATCGCCTCCATGTCACCCTGTTCCCTTCCATTTTGCTGCCCTCTCCCCAGCTCACACCCCCCCTCTCGTATAATCACACTTGGAATATCCCTCCTAAAGGAAAGACAGTAAACATAAGGATCAAAATTTACTGACACAGTACAAGACTTTGGTTCTAATGCAGTATTTCAACTTTAGTGCTAAAGGCTCCACGAACATCATTTTTCTTGTGACAAAATAGATGTAGTAAAAAAAAAATAATAATAAAAAACGAAATACATACAGTGAGCTATGGTGTAAACAGTAGGCAATAATTTCTGCAGTATTTTACATATGGACCTTCAACCTAGCAGTAATGAGAGAGAGAGAGAGAGAGAGAGAGAGAGTTCTTACCTCAGTGTGTGTGTGTGTGTTTAGATTAACATTCAGTCCCCATTTAAAGTCTAAACTGCTAGACATGGACACCTTCATGCAGTGGCACAGAACAAACAGGCAGCTACACTTCCCAATACAAGCATATTATCTACATTATATATTCATTCCAGCAAACATCAGATTATTTAACCTTCCTTGAGACATCTAGGTCACTAAATGTTAAAAATATAATTATTGTTATGACTGAGATTCTAGAACATGTATTAATAAAGGTTCTGATAGATGATTTGATTAAACTTATAGAAACTTGTTGCAGTGAAAGGGATAAGTGATACATGGTTCTAAATCATAACTGAGGGGATAAAAGCACAAAAGGAATTCATATCTGACTTAAAATTTGGAATGACTGCACAGTTTTTTTTTTTTTAAATGTAAGGAAGAAGGAACCAAAGGCCAGGAGCCTCCCACCCATTCCTTCCAAGAAAAAACAAAATACAACAGAGCGCCAAATTCAAGATCCATTCATTTCGAAGTTGTCATTAGCAACTTAATAATGGAACAACTTTAAATGGGGACTAAATTTCCTTTCCTTTCATAGAGATAAGAAGAAAAGATAATGGCCTGAGGTTACATTCCAGCGATACGGTATAAAAAAAAATAAATGTAGTAATAAAATACAAAATTCTAAAATAGCTTCACTGCACTGTATGTATAATATAACTACAGGACTGGCAATACATGATATACTCAAGTTCTTTAATATACAAATGGATTTAGGGAATGGATTATCTTCACTATTGTCTAAGGATTAAAATATTACACCCTTTGACTAAAATAATGAATCTCCTTACAGTCTCACGGCCTCCAAACAATTTTATTTCGGAAAGAGGAATTACATGTATTCAGTTTAATCATGAGAGAGAGAGAGAGAGAGAAACACCCTACTAGACATACTAAAGTCAATCAGATAAATGAGAGAGAAAGAGAGAGAGAGAGAAACACCTTACTAGACATACTAAAGTCAACTAGATAAATGGTTCACCTTCTCTGCAGCATTCACCAAACTCATAAGAAGATACTCCATTCTGTACTGTATGCTGTATGGGTGGCAAACTTGTGACAATGTACTGCATCTCAGAGTACTCATCTCGATAAAATAACCGCATCCATTAATGTACAGTATATATATGGTTTTCTTGGCAAGGGGGAAGAAAGGGGTCATCTCACACACAGAGTTACGAGAGCCAAAGTATATATGTGTGCAATGTGTCTTTGAACTGTTGCTGAGCTTAATCAATGTGCCAACTCAAATCAGGAGCTATGCTATGTGATGTGCCTGGTGTGGGTTTTGGTGCGATTTACCTCATGAATAAACTCAACTGTAATCAGAGACGCATAACACGTATGTAGTGTGGCTTGCATAGCTTCTGGTGTGAGGTGACATTAAGTTTTGAAGGAAATATGATGAAAAAGTAAATGAGAAGTATGATGAAGTGGAAGAGTCAGTGTGAAAGGGAGAATGAAAGAAAACTGAGGGGAAGAAAAGATTCTGGATGAACAACCACAGTCACATATTCATAGATTACAGCAGGCAAGGGAAAAAAGCAATCTGTGAAATATATGAACAAAGAAAGAGGTCTGGAAAAAGGGAAGTGATGCATAAAATGGAGGATAAAAGAGTGGAGAAGTTTAAATAACTGTGTGTGTAGGGAAAGGGTGGCACAGTACCTAGGACAAGACAAGATGGACATAGCCAACTTAATAATATACACAAAACAAAAGTTCGACAAGTAATGAAGCACTAGAAAGAGATTATATATACTGAAAAAAGAAGTATATGTATATGTGTGTGTGTTTGTGAGAGATGAAATGGGGGTGTCATATTCTGTTAAGTCTGGGAAGCTGTACAGCACCTCTACCTTAGTGATTTGTTTTCCATATTACACATCAATAGTATCATGTATGTAGTTAATGTATTTTTGGTATGGACATAAGATTGCTTTATATCATCACATCATCATCCTGAACCTCTATCCCACCTACAGCCACATCCACACCAAATGTAACCCACAGAAGTTCACATTTACATCTGCCCATTCCAGCATGCATTTGATGTGGACATGACCTAAGGATGAGGCGATGTAGGATAATATACAAAACAGAACTGATTCCTTGTGCGTTACTCATGTTTCCTATAAGTACACAGATTTCATAAATGACATAGAGAATATTAATATACCATGCAAAGAAATAAAATTTTAAAAGGTGCTGTGGAGCCTCCTGCCCCAACAAGAATACAAGCCTAAGATTAGTGTAGATGGTGACTAATCGTTAGCCGTCCCTCCAGATGCTCCTCCAGGCCCAGGACCTGTGGGAACAAATAACACATTCATTAACCATTTCAGTGTGGTTGATGCAATTGCATGTATTATTCTGGGTTACATCAGAAGATTTTTGTTCAACTGACAAAAATCCTAGCAGTCACAAGCCTCAAAAACTATACAATACTTCTCTTGTACTGGTACAACAAAGAATTCTGTTTACATTACAATAACATCTGATGATTTTCTTTAGATCACTGGGCTGCAACAAGAGACAAACAATGGAATACGGTATAAGTCACAAATAAGTGCTATGGAAAAGATCTAGAGCTGTAATATTGTCTTACTCTGCCAATATGCTACAGAAAATAAATAGCAAGATTATAGAAATACAGTCCCAAATGTATGGTGTAATAAAAGCTAAATCTCTTATTATGGTTCCAATTTTATTCTGTTTATGTTACCAGACCATTAAATTAAAACACCCTTAATAATGAAGATAGCAACCATGCAGTCAGATGACATACACTTTTTTCTGTATTGTTTTACTTATTCTTGCTAACTCCAGATGCTTTTGTTCAACTTTGGAAAGATCACTCAAACTTAGTGTGTTTATGAAGGTTACATCTGACTCATTCAGTTTAAAAAGTTGCTTCTAAGCTAAGTAAAGTCTTCAGAAGGCAGCACAAATCTATCTATAGCCAGATGCCACAATCCAAGAAAGAGTGGCCACGTACAAACTGCCTCCATGTTACCCTGTTCCCAACCATCAGGCTGCCTTTTCTCCAACTCACAACCTGCTCACTCATATACCTCTCCACCCCATCTCCATCACATTCTTGGTCTCCATCTCCTCCCTTCCTCCAGTCACTCACAAACACTTTCTTAGTCAAGCTCTCAATCTCCATTCTCTCCTCATGACTGCCTACAATTTTCTCTTTAAACTTAATTTTACTTCTTACGGATGTCTATCAACTTCCGCAGCCTCACCTCTGCCGTCACATGCCACAATCTTCAACTTATCCACCTGGGCAAAATCCTGTACCTCCTTGAACTCCACGTCGGTCATGAGGAAGGTCCAAACGTTGTCACAAAAGCGGTATGTGTTCAGCTTGTTGGCCTGATGAGAGATTGGTGAATTAGTTGGGTTTTGGTGAAAGACTGGGTATGTGGGACAAACATATGTATAGTACTTACATGGCATCATCATCCTAGCCCCATTTCGAAATTATCATCCCCATCATCGTCTAATATTGGTAAACAGGGTGGGATATGGTGGCTTTTGAAAAAGGGGTGGGGGGTGGAAAGCACAAAACCACAAGTAATGTAACGAAAGCAATACTACCACTGCTACGACTACTACTGCTACTAACAACAACAACAGCAAAATAATAATCACACTCATCATTATCATGACCACCATAATCATCACCTAACACTAACCTTATTCCCAGTGAACAGTGGTAAAGGTGGTATCAATGAACAGGAAAATACAATCATAAGAGCTGGGGCATTATCATCCAAATAGTTACTTATGAGAAAATTACCGTAAACCAAATGCAGAATATTTACACATACAGTATCTTGTTCCTGCAGAAAATATAATTAATTAACCAAACCATATGCGTTCCCTACGTGTCAACAAGTGGGTTGGTGGAGGATTAGTGCCTCTCCCCATAAAACAAATAACTCAAAGTCAAATGCCCACCCCTTACGGGATTGTGGCGTCTGGCAACTGATAGATAGATAGAACCTCCATATAAAAAAATAACCTCCATATACTATAAACTAACCTCCATATACTGTAAATTAACCTTCATACAGTATAAACCTCCATATTAATTTCACTTATTAGTAACAAAACCTCACAGGGACTAACCTTGAAGTTAATACGTGCACGGACTTTGTTGGCAAGAGCTGCGTTGATAGCACGGTCAAATTGCAGTAACACCCGCAGGGCTGTACTTGGGGAGATCTGCTGGAACTGAAACCAACATTTATTATCAGTAATGTAAGACTCAGATGTACAGAAATGATAGTGATTAGGTGGATGTGTATTGTGTCCTTCATTGTGATCCCTGGGGGGGCTAGGTTTACTACTGAAGTGTTAAGAGGAAGGATGGGACTGGAGTGTATTGGTGCTGTAATGAGGAGGGGTAGATTGTGATGGTTTGGGCATGTGAAGAGGATGAAGGATGACAATTGGATGAGGAAAGTGAGAAGTGTGAACACTGGGGGTAAAGTTGCCTTCAGGCAGACTGAAAAAGACCTGAGACAAGGTTATAGTGTGACCTGAGGAGTAAGGGACTGAATAGGGATGCTGCCAGAGATCTAGCAGCATGGATAGCCGCCATTAAGTGACCAAGGCCAACATACACATGGCAGCATGATGAGCCTTTATAAACAATACAGTACGACTGTGTATGTGATGTTATACCCCTTTAGTATGAGTGGTAGGCTATGCCCTAAAACAGTAACAGACAATTCTATATTCTACTACAGCTAGACACCATATCTCTTTAAAATGTAGGGATCCGAGGCTGAACTGTTTTCTGCACTGTAACTCACTCTAAAACTGCCATCTTTCCATCTTGATTGCTCAGTTGTAGCAATTGATTAACACTACAATATGAAACTATACTCTTTTTACTGTAACATGGCCTAAAATTAACATCTCTCCATCTTGAATGATCAGTTGTAGCAATACAGCATAACACTAGATCCGGTACTCTTTTTCCTATAGCATGGCATAAAATTAATGCTTAGTTTTAGCAATTAATTAATAACAGAATATGATGCTATACTCTCTTTACTCTAACCTGGTGTAAAATTGTCATCTGTCCATCTTTAATGCTGAGTTATAAGAACAGAGTAACACTAGAATATGATGCTAGTTATCCTCGGTTGTAGCAACAGATTAACTCAAGAATATGAACTTAATCACATTAGGCTACCAAGCTTACCAGTCTTACTACCTAACTCTCTGATCTAACTTCCAGTCAGTTAATGCTCAGTCTAACCTGCCATAATTCTCCTAATCTAACCAAGCTAATCTAAGTTCTGCAATCAGTCTGTCCTAACCTGTTTTTCCAAACCTTACCATGCTTACCTAATTTTGCCAGCCTAACCTAGCTCTCTCTCTCTCTCTCTCTAACTAATTACTATTATCAGTTTCACCCCAAATTACGTTTTATTATGATTTTTTTACAATAATAATTCAATTTGGGATAGTGTGGTGGAGCGCCTGACTCGAGATCGAAGTTGTGGGTTTCACGCCACCCCCCAGGCAAGCTGCCCTGTCGGGAAAGGTAGCACTCTCGTGTCATCTAGCTGGTTGTAGCAGCTGTAGCTCAGTGGGGTAGAGTGCTCTGATCGAAGGGTCGGAGGTTTAAGTCCACCCAAGGGTCATTGGTAGACATCAGGAAGGGCATTCGGTCATACAGTGCTACATGCACGCTCCAAAACCAAATTCCTTTACCCAGGGGCAACGCCTTAGCTCTTACAGAAAAAAGGGACACGGCTTTAAAACTCAATAAATAAATAATGATAACAATTCAGTTTGGGAGAGCACTCCCTAAAGTGAGAGATGAAGGGAGCTGTACTTAACTCCTCCAGCCCCAAAAATCCCTCCTACACTTAATAAAATTGGTGGAGGTAACAAGAATTATGTGGAAGAATGAGTCAGTGGATCGAAGGTGTTAAGGGAGACGTGAAGTGATGGTTTCTAACCCTTTCAGTTCATGTTCAGTAATAATAATAATAATAATAGGGGGATCCTCAAGCTATATTTGGAAGCAGATACTGGACATTAACCAAACAGTAATAATATTAATGCAGTACTACTACTACTACTACTACTGCTACTAAAGATCGTCGTCGTGCTGAAGGGGTAGTATATAAACGTTTGGTATAACAAACAGATAACGCAATAATTACAAAAGTTACAGATAGATAGATCAAGACAGGATTACTAACCTCCAACATCTCTTCCAGCGCTGCCTTCAATGTCAAACCTAAGGTGGTGTAGCGGTAAATCTCATATACTTTAACTTCAGGCCATCTATCATATTCACGCGGCGTTCCCTGTGACATTATAACTGTACAGCCTTTCCTCCCATTTACGAGTTTCCTCCACTTCTTACACTCCAATTTACGCGAGACCGAAATTTAGAAAGAGCTTGACATATCGACTGAGTGCCAAATGGTTTAAATTTTCGCACTTAATACTGCGTGCTGATATCTCGCCTTTAAAATATACTCTCCACTCTATTAATCTATCAATGTCTCCAATTTGACTTTTAACTTTAGAATATGTCTGGTAGCTTACTCCTTTGACAGTATCGGTAATTCAAATTTGCGCATCTCAAAAAAGTCCTGGTATCTCTAGACTTCCAGTTTACAAATCTGAAATGAAGAATGCGCCTGGCAACCAAATTTCTAGATAACGTATTACGTCTCAAACCTAAACTCCAGTCTTCCACTACTTAACCTCTAATTGATGAGTAGGTTTCTTTTCTAAACGCCCTGACGCAGGAGTGACAATCTGATATAAAGAATGCGCCTCACAGCTTTGATTTCCTGATCAATTATTCAAATTCGATTTTACGTCCAGGTATCTCATCTCGGTGTAAGGATACGACAGAAGACTAATAAACTACTTAATTTTCTCGACATAATCTTCTGATATGCGACTTTGGTTTAAATGATTTTTAATATATTTGCGCAGTGAATTTTGGTATATCTTCTCCGTATAAAAATACTTAAGAAATCATTTTTCTGTAACTGCGTTTGGTGTTCATCAACGCAGCCTCAACGTAACCATTTTTTTTTTTTTTTTTTTTTTTTTAATAAGGACAATGAAGGAAAAGTGCTGCGCCATGTCGTGTTCCTTCAAAAATATAAATTTTGGCTACGCACGGGAAATATATTCGTTTATTGCATGTAGGTCAAGGGAATAATGTATCAGAATCTTCATAATCTCTTATGGTGCTGACGTAACTGCGCTGCTCCTCTGCCTACTTATGCAAACGCCCAACTCTCTCCCTGTCCTTTGAATGGGAGATGATAAGACTGCATGAGGGGGATGGAACTTCTACCTGCAGTCTGGTGGGTTCACATTTCAGAAAAGCCGGGGGTTACAACAAGCCATCACCATTACTGCCATAAACAATTATTTTTCTGCCGGAGAGAGAGAGAGAGAGAGAGAGATCGTAAGGTGGTATGCAAATCTATCCCATGTCTGTATTATTTTGATAAAATTGTTTAGTCGTTATCAGTGAAGAATAACCGTCCATATTTATCAAGGATCTTATCAGATTTGCAGAGTAAGTTTCCATTGCATTTTACTGTTATCAAATCTCTCTATCTTTTCATTGTGAGGAGTATGGTCTCTCAAAGGAAGATTGTGGACTGTGGGAGAAAGGTAACTTCATCCTATAGTCCACCAAGTTCAGGTTTAGATGAGCAGTGAGCATGGAAGTAAAAAAAAAAAAAAAAAGTCACTGCATGATTGTATTATGATCCTCACTCAAAGATGCGGTATAGAAGTGAAGCCTGGGCCCTACTTGGAAGGACAAACATCAAGAATGAGTGCAGTAGGAAAGAGTTATTCGAGAGGAGCATGTGGAGTTAGCCTATATGAAGAGACTGACAGTAAAGAAGTAAAGAAGCATTGTGGTGTTGAGGCAGATGTGGCTGGAAGTGTTGAGAAATGCCATGTGGGGCAGAAGGAGAATGAGAGAGCAACTAAAAAAATAGAAGAGTGTATATGTGAGGTGGAGGGGGGGAAGGAAGCAGGGGAGATCAAGGATGAGATAGAGGGATGGAGTGGAGAGATATAAGAGAGGAGTGTGTGAGTTGGAGGGAGGACAGCCATATGACAGAGGACAGAGTAACATGGAGACAATTTGTTTGTGGCCACCCCTTACAGGATTAAGGCATCTGGCAGTAGACAGACGGATACAAATTCATCCTAGCCAAGGGGATAATGATGATAGCTAGTCAGTGTTTATCTAAAAATGAACGGATCTTGAATTTGGCTCTCTGTTATCTTGTTTTTGTTTTTTATTGGAGGGGAACGATCTTGCAGGCTCCTGGCCTTTGGTTCCTTCTTCTCTGCATTTAAAAAAAAAAAAAAAAAAAAAAAAAAAAAAAAAAAGTTAGGGAGAGAGTCCACTCTGATAATGCCTTTTCTATACCAAATGGAGCAAACAAATACAATTTCTTGGCAGATGTTACACCTAATGCTTGACTGTACTGTGCAAACCACTTATTGTTTCATTTATAAAGGCTCCAACATACATCCATGCACCACCTTGGTCATCTACTAATGGCTCTTAATGCTGCTCGATCTCTGGCAGCTCCCCTGTTCAGTCCTTTATTCCAGAGGCCACTCCATGACCTCGTCCCAGTCCCTCGACGTTCACACCTCTAACATTCCACACCCAATTGCGATCATCCTCTCTGCATGCCCGAACGATCTCAATCTACTTCTCATCACAATACCAATACATTCATGTCCCATCTCTCCTCTCAAATCTTCAATCGCAATCCTTACCCCCAAAGATCTTGCTTTCATGGATGAACTATGGTACACATATATGTGATCAGTACAAACCAGTCTTCCATTCTATCCCCCCCCCCAAAAAAAAAAGGTATACCAAGTAGCCTATCGTAATACAGGATACTGATTATGTAATAATTACCTTACCAATTTATAAAATTATTTAGCATTACTAAAGCATGTTTCCCTAAGTCTGTCATATTTACCAGCTGATTTGCCAGTACACTGCAGTTCCCCAAATCCAAAATGGTTGAAATTGAGAGGCTTTTGGAAAACTTAATTTTGGGGAAAACTGGGATTCTGTCATCATTACCAATTACATCCACCTGTTAGGCATTCTCTTTAGTAATCACTATATCTGTTATAATTTATTTTTCCCAAATGATGGGTCTGAGAGGTCTGGCATGAAAATTTGACAATGAACAGTGGTAATTTTTTTGTGTGTGCAGGGGCAGTATCACAGAACAAAAGGTGGGGAAATTGGCCTCATGGGTTGTGAAGTACAGTTTGAGCTAGCTTTGTGACTTAATTACTTCAGCACCATTTTAAACCTAGCAGTGACCCTGGAAGGTTAACAAGGAATTCTTTTGGTGATATATATATATATATATATATATATATATATATATATATATATATATATATATTTGTAAACTCTTAATTCATTTGGAAAACTGGAAGTTTAGTATAGTCGGTACATCTTTTTTAGTTGGCTCAGATTTTTATCCTCTTGCTGCTTATACAACATAGCTCTGTGGCAGAAGAAAACAGTGCTACAGTTCTACATCCTTTCCATAGCTCTTTTTGTGACTACTACTATATTCTAGTGTTAATTGTTAATGCTCAGCATTCAAGATAGCAATTTTTGGCGCAGTTAAAGTAGTTTGGCATTCAGGTTTCATCAGATTTCCCTTTATCTCTACATTAGTTTTACGCGGCATGCTTTTTACTGGGAGGTGCTTACCTGTATAAGCTCGTCTAGAGTTTCTTGTAACGTATTGCCTAGGGTAGTGTTGCGGTAGAGCTGATACGACGACATGATTATTCACCGTTTTAGCGTTCCTTTCCCACTCCTGACCACAGCCCTTCTCATATACCGCCTTCTTTGGTAGTTTTTATATGCTTTACTGCAGCGTGGCCTCCTGTAGATGGTGTCACTTTGTCCCTGAGGCGTGAAGGAGCATACACCAACGCCCGCAACCACAGCCCACTGTTTTGTTATTGTTGTATCTCCCGTCTTGGTTTTGGGATTGTAACATTTTCAGTAAATATATTATTTCGTGGAATTTTTGGTGTTATGTATGGTGTTCATTATATAGGAGTGAAATAAATTTAGTCTTAAATTAAGTTTCTAGGATGGTTTATGGCGATAATTACGTGTTGCATGCATTGGGCTCAGTGGTTGCATGGGAGCAGTTGCGAAGGCATATCCCATCAGTTGCCATTTGGTATTTTTCATTACCAAATGTGCGCCAATTTGGTAATGAAAAATTCGTTTGGTAATGAATCAACATGATTCATTACTAACATGTATGAAGACACAGAGAATGGAGACGGTGGATTGTCTGCCCTTTGATTAATCTGCTTGCCTCGCGAAAATAATCAGCATGCTGCAAATTATAAGGAGAGTGATTATTTCCATTTGTATACATATAATTAGTGAAGAATAAATGCTTGCATCAAGAATTTGGTAATCGAAAGTTCAAGTTGGTAATGAAAGTTGAGGAGTTTATTAATGTGGCCGAGTTCATCAACTTCAGCAGGTCTGGCACCCTGGTGTCAGCAGATCTGGCACCCTGGGATCTCACGCGTACTGGACTGGATTGGACTATACAGTACATTCAGGTTTGGTTATCTTTCATGTGGTTATATATTTATTTTTTTCCCCTTCATTTGGGTAGCTCTTTAGGTGTTTCCTTTTTTTATTAGAGTATTGTGGTAGGTGGTGGTGATCATCATCCACTCACTTGATGTAGTACTGCCTACTTCCTTAGCTTTTATCATTCTTTTTCTGTGCCTGCCCTCCTCTCTTCCTATTTCTCCTATCTTTCCTGTCACTTCTTATTGCTCTTCTTTCCTTTACAGGTGGCTTTACATTGAGTGACAAGCCAAATGGTTTCCTGTAAGCCAAGAAACCATTTACAGCGCTGGGTGGTAACCATATAACCAAACCATACGTGCTCCCTACGTTTCAACAAGTGGGTTGGTGCCCCTCCCTGTAAAACAACTAACTCAGTGTCAAATGGCCACCCTTTACGGGATTATGGTGTCTGGCAATAGATAGATAGATAGATAATTTGTTCATTTAGTTATTTATTTGTTTCCTCCATTTTGGTATTTATTCGGTTCACCTAGGTTTTTCCTGTCAGTTGGGTTCATTCGGTATTTAATTCTTTACCACACAAGTGCAGGCCTTCCAAATTTCCCATTCATATGAGTCACAGGTTGGTTAGGGTGGAAGTTTTGGTCTGTTGAGGGAGGGATCATGCATCATAGGATTCTGTAGTGTAACTGCTGGGTGTACTTGGCCTAACAAGCCACAAAGTCAACCATAATGAGAATTTTAAGTGCAAGCTCCTGATCGGTAAGTGCCATCCTTCCCAGCGAAGAACAACTATTTAGTGATCTCTCTATCTATCTGTTGCCAGATGCCATAATCCCTTAAGGGGTGGCCATTTGACTTTGAGTTATTTGTTTTGCAGGGAGGAGCACTAACCCTCCACCAACCCACTTTTTGACACGTAGGGAGCACGTATGGTTTGGTTATATGGTTACCACCCAGTGTTGTAAATGGTTTCTTGGCTTTCAGGAAACCATTTGGCTTGTCACTCAATGTAAAGGTACCTGTATAGCAATAAGAAGTGACAGGAAAGATGAGAGAAATAGGAAGAGAGGAGGGCAAGCACAGAAAAAGAATGATAAAGGCTAAGGAAGAAGTAGGCAGCACAACATCAAGTGAGTGGATGATGGTCGCCACCACCTACGCAGGCCCTTAATAACCATCTTTGGTCATTGCCTCAAATTCACAGCATATGTCCATAATGATAGAAATAGAAATCTGACATGATTGTAGTCACAGTGTCTGAGGATGCTAATTGGTAAATGTTTAGTTTTGCACATCTCTGGATTTTAAGATGCAAACAAATGTTTTTCTGGTGATTTTTTATTGTGACCTTCATTTTAATTGCAGATCACTAGTTTTTGTGATTTCTCTCATCCCCACCTATGGGTAATGCCAGAGGAAAATCACAAAAACTAGCAAGTTCCTCTAGAAATGATAGTCAAAATCATTCAAAACACATAAAAAACCATCGGAAAAACATAGTTTGCATGCCTAGTTTAAATCCCCGGTTCTGTTATCATTTCAACCCCTAACGGACTTCATTATAATTCTGTTCTCCAATGGAGAGGTCTCCTAGTGACAAGAATTTTGAGTACCAGTTGCTTTAGTTAATACAGTACAGCCTCATATAGGTTAGGTTGGATTGGTTTGGTTAGGGCAGGTTAAAAAAAAAAAAAATAATAAAGTGAGGTTAGGGACATAAATGATAATTTTACCAAATACCCTATCTAAACTAATCTACCCTAATCCAACCTGACCTAACCTAACCTAACCCAACTGAACCCTAACCTAATATGCCCCCATGAAGGAAAGTACCCTTAAAATCAGACACTTGGTAATTCCACTTTTTTTTCCCTTTTGTTTTTGGAATGGGGGTGCTATGGCCACAAAACTAGGTAATTATATCATCCCTGAAGCAACACAAATATAACAATTTTCATGAATCACCTGAGCTTCCAGAACACCATGATGTCATAAAAACTTAATACTGTAGCTTCAGATTTGTCTACATAATCCCCATGAAATTTTGCAATTACCAGTACTGAGAAATTATCACACTCACAGCCTTAGCACAGATGCCATCCTGATACTGAAATTCAAAATCAGGTGTGAAGGGACTGCCAGTTATGCCGACCTATGATTGATGGAGATGAAAAAAACACCAGTCACCTTCCTCCTCCTCCTTCCCCTCCCCCCCCAAAAGAAAAAAATCGGACATCACGCATGTCAGGCACAGGCGCATACCTACTGACGACTTGTAACGAGCATAGGAAAGCTCAGGAGCTCTCATGGCACACGAAAGATCTGACAGACTGTTCTGAAATGTGGAAAAAATGTGTAACATCATTTACGACCCTATTACCGGTACTGTATTTATTTCCGATTGCGTGTTCAGTGGTTCAGAATACTCCAGATAAGATCTAAAGATTTGGGAGGGGTAATATTTGAAATTCCCAAGATGTCTGAAACTATAATAATACCTGCTAACTAATTCAGTCAGTTTGTTTTCATCTGACAGAACTCCACTACTCACAGAACTTCATTAATAACTCATAGTTGTAGGAAATTTGATGAGCCATAGTTATGTGGTAGGAATGGGTCTCCTTGGTCACTTGTTAAATCCACCTTCCAGTCTGACTAAAACTGACTGTCAGCTGAGTTGAAAGAGGTCAGGGAATTTTCTCAGATCAAAGTAAATTTAATTTTCTCAGATCAAAGTAAATTTGCTATAGTACCATATTTGTATTTTAGGTGGAGTGCTGGGAAGATCAGGAGAGTGGGTGGTTAAATTCCCTACCGGTATAAGACAACAGCCAGCCAGCACCCATACACCAGGGGAGCTGATGTGGACTCTACCAACCCCATGTGTAAGGTAATGGGTATGCTCTCATCCAAACTTTTATGATGTCCATTCGTGCAGTGTTTCCAGAGTGCCCTGTAGTGTTGCCAAATTGCTCAGTAGTGTTGCCAGATTCATAGACTAGCTAGATGCCCTAATACTGTAAGGAGTGGCCACAAACAAAGCACCTCCAGGTTGCCCTGTCCCATGCCATTTTAATGCCCTTCTCTGCAAGTTACACCCCCCTCCCCCTCCCATATACCTCTCCACTCCATCCTTCCATTTCTTCCTCAGTCTTCCCCTCCCTCATCACTGCTGCACCTCCCTCATACTCTCCTTGTTAAACTCTCGCTCCATCCCCTAATGCTGCTGTTATTCCATCCCCTCAGCTGATGTCAGTGAAGCAGAGTCATCAGTAGTGTGGATATCAGAGAGCTGCCTGAGTATGGTAATGAAAGACTCACTGTGGAAATGAGTGAAGTTGTTGCACAAATTGCCGTGTTGTCGTGTCTGGAGAACAACCGCCAGGAATAACCAAGATTGCAGGCTCTTTGTTCTGTATAGGTACGGTATTCTTCAGTTTATGAAATACTGTACTGTGAATCATTTTATATCTGCAGTGAAACCTCAGTCATTTTATGTCAGACAATGAGGATCATTTAGGTGATGTAATAGGTTTGTAACTAA
This sequence comes from Coenobita brevimanus, assembly GCF_032717465.1. Taxonomy (NCBI): domain Eukaryota; kingdom Metazoa; phylum Arthropoda; class Malacostraca; order Decapoda; family Coenobitidae; genus Coenobita; species Coenobita brevimanus. The sequence goes on from NC_137009.1 coordinate 38,126,290, forward strand.
TGATTTTTCTACAATTTTAATTCTTTTTTAATGAGTAGAGAGTAGTTGTTGGTAGAATGTAGTTGATAATAGTCCATTGTTATCGTAGCTTTGATCACACTATTGTCAAGAAGGTGAGTGATGATTTTGGTGATGAATAGTTTGGCAGATACTTAGGTAGAGTGAGTTGACAATAGTTAAGTAAGGAAGGTATTATAAGAAGCAAGTGTACTGCAATGGAGGTGGTCATGAAGGAAACAGATGTGAAGTTGGAGTGTGAGGTGAAGGAAGAACTGGATGTGAATTTGGAGTGTGAGGTGAATGAAGAACCAGATGTGAATTTGGAGTGTGAGGTGAAGGAAGAACTAGATGTGGGGTTGGAGTGTGAGGTGAAGGAAGAACTAGATGTGAGGTTGGAGTGTGAGGTGAAGGAAGAACTAGATGTGAGGTTGGAGTGTGAGGTGAAGGAAGAACTCAGCATGAAGTTGGAGTGTGAGACGAGCGAAGAACTAGATGAGAAGGTGGAGTGTGAGGTGAGCAAGGAACCAGATGTGAATTTGGAGTGTGAGGTGAAGGAAGAACTAGATGTGAATTTGGAGTGTGAGGTGAAGGAAGAACTAGATGTGAAGTTGGAATGTGAGGTGAAGGAAGAGATGTTCGTCAGTGAACATAAAGAAGAATTGTGTATCAGGGAAAATGAGACAGTTCAAAGCCAAATAACTGTCACAAAAGAAAAATTAAAAAGTTTTGAGTGTAATATGGTCACTTCTTGTAAAATTAGTGTCACTGAGCACTCGCAGAAAAGTTCAGGATTGAGGAAGTTTAAGTGTGATGATTGTGGAAAAGCGTATAGTTGCAAAAGAAGACTCGTAAAACACTTACGGAGTCATGCAAAAATGAACAAATGTGATGAATGTGGTGTAGCATTCAGTAATAAAGCCTCCCTCATAAAACACTTACGGACTCATGCAAAAGTGAATAAGTGCGATGAATGTGGTGTAGTGTTCAGTAATAAATCCTCCCTCACAAGACACATATTGACTCATTGTCGGGAGGAAAAGTTTAAGTGTGATCAGTGTGGTAAAACATTTGCTTCCAGGTACTATTTTCGCACGCACCAACTGCTTCATTCTGGGGTAAAAAAATTCAAGTGTGAAATATGTGGTAAAGCATTTGCTCTGAAACACTATCTCATGTCGCACTTACCAACTCATAGAGAATTGAATGGGTCGAAGAGTCATCCAGGGATGAAGGAGTTTAAATGTGATGAGTGTGGTAAAGTGTTTGGATTGAAAACCAGTCTCACTCTGCACATATTAAGTCATTCTGGGGTGAAAGACTACAAGTGTGAAGAATGTGGTAGAGAGTTTTGTCAGAAAGGCGACCTCAAACGACACATATTACGTCATTTGGGAGTGAAAAACTTCAAATGCGAAGAATGTGGTAAAGAGTTCATTCACAAGGGCGACCTCACAAGACACGTTCTAGGTCATTCTGGGGTAAGAATGTTTAAGTGCAATGAATGTGGTAGAAAGTTTAGCCGGAACAGCAGTCTTTCACAACACTTACTACGTCACTCTGGGGTAAAAATGTTCAAGTGTGATGAATGTGGTAGAAAGTTTAGCCGGAAAAGTTATCTTGCAACACACATACTCCTTCATTTTGGGGTTAAAAAGTCAGAATGATGAATGTGGTAAACTGTATAGCTGGAAATGTGAACTTGGAAGACAAATTCAGGTGCAATTTTTTTTTTTTTTTTTTTTTTTTTTTTATACAGAAGATGAATAGAGGAAGGAAAAACAAAACAAAACAAAATAATCCATACATCAGATTACTGGTGTCCTCCTTAAAATGCAATTTAGTAAATACAGAAAACTGTTTGAAGGAAAAGAGGCACTAGACAAACATATTCTTGGTCATTGAAAAGGCATGGTCGACACTTAGGTGTTGTTTATGTAGTATAGAGACCACTTACCATGCGAGTATTTAGGCCTTTTTCACCCCATGCATCACAGTCCTGAGGCATGTCTGTGATCATTCCACCAGTTCAGACATCTCCATGCAGATCCTCACCCCAGATCTTCCTCCTTTGTCAGTCTACCTTTGGACATTCATCCCTCCACTTTTACATCTGATACCCTCTGCACCGAGTCTCCCTTCCTTTGTCTTAGGATGCCCAAACTAGCTCCATCTACCTATTTGCATCACTCTCTTATATATATATATTTCTGTTGGCAAATCTCTTTTAAGACTATTCTTAGTTGTGGCACTGTAAAATCATACTTGACCATCTGGACACTTCCATTTCAGTGCATTTTATTCTGCTTGTATTTTTTTTATCTTGTAAATTGTCTCACTTCATTATAGTATAACATTTTTCACACATGTTTTAGACCCTTGGCGTGTAAGGAAAGCCTTTTCATAGTCAGGAGAGGCAATAGTTCCCAAAACTTCTTACATGCACTTAACAGCAACATAGCCACAAGAGAGCCTGGAGGGAACCCCTCCCCACCCAGTCTGACCCTTGCTATCTCCAGAGACCCCTCATTTTAGATTTTCAGTTCTTTCATAATGTGGACATTGTGTCAGTGGGCTCCCCATGATAGAGCTTTGCCCCACCTTGGTCCCCCTATTTGTGAAGGTATTGGCTTTGTCACTACATATTCTAACAATGGAACCAGCCTCTGCTCCTCCTGCACTGGACGTCACCCAGGCAACAAAACTATTTCATGCATTCCAACTGGTTTTCTTTCCAGTTGACACTACCCAGTCTGTTGTTTATAGCCTGTATACCCCTGCATAACACTTTTTTTTTTTTTTTTTTTTTTTTAAATACATACTGCTGTCTACTAATAGCATCAGTGCATGTTTTGTGGACCCATCCAGTACAATTCGCACTTCAGATGAATTCTTAAGAATTCTCTTTCTGCACTCAGCTCAGGGCCACACACCTTGTTTCATGACATTACCTCCCTCTCACCCACTTTACATGATCTTTGTTTATGAGAATTAAATTTCAGTCCCTTTGCTGCTAAACCATCCCACCATCTCTAACCTCTCATTGGCCTTCATACATTCAGCCGCCAAAGCTAAATTGTCAGCATATATTGTAAGAGCTCACAAGGTAGCCCACTTCTGAACTCTTGAAAGTGCCTCAGTATCAAGTCAGACACTTCCTGGAGACCTTTTGAATTTCTTGGCAAATTGATAGAAATTTTAAACAGAGCAGAATAAAAAGGAAATTATAGTCATCACTCAGTATGTGACGGGGTTACATCAAGTGAGAAGCTATTGCCTACCATTTTATTGTATATTGATGCTTATTTAACATAGGTTCAGTGGGGATACATTAAGTTCAGGGGCCCGCATAACCTAAAATCTAAAAAATTCTTACCACTTTAGGCTTGCTCTTGACACCCTCATTAGCACAACACTTTCCTGTTGGGGTAGCATTATTTCCCAGTCACAAGTTACACTATTTCTCTCTCAAAAAGTTATCACTCATCACTGCACTATTTGTTACACACTTGCACTCATTTGGCAATAGCAGTGGTGTTTCATTGGCCTTGCTTGCATGAGACGGAACAAAAGGGAGATGATCACAGCACATGCAAACAGTAGGTGGCCATCTTGGCTTGGATGTCTGACTGTTGGCTTGCTCAGGAGGCACCACGTATGCACAGGATTGTTGTATGCAGCCACCACAGTTACAGTATCGTATAAACAAATTCCGTGATTGTATACCAGGCCATGGCTGCTCATTCGGTGTTGTTATGCTGGCCCTGGTATCATAATCTGAGGGAATCTGAGAAGTGCCATTATGAGTATATTGTACTACAGTATATTTATGAACAAGAAAAGATGCTGGAGATGGACTCCTTCATGTGATGGCACTAGAATACAGTTACTGGGCAATGGAGCTCCCAGGTTATATGAATATCCCTCAGTGATTTCCCAACTCATTGAAAGGAGTATTGTGATCTGCAGGAGGTGGGCACATTCTGCCTGCAGTTCACTGGGTTATGTTCTGGGTGAATCTAGGATTAATAGTATTACTACTATTAATAATGACCAATATATTAGCATAGCTTTTTATAATGAGATTTTAATGAGTTAGGTCAGTAAAAAGCAGCCATAATATAGTTAAGATTAATTCAGACCAAAGAGAAAATGTGTGTTCGTCTGATCATGCTTTCGTTATTGTATTATTGCAGCATCCAAACATATTTATTAGACACACAAAATGCCTCATGTACTGTAGGTAATGCTTTTGAAGGCCAAACCTAATCCTTCCAGTCCATAAAGTCCGTGCAGAGTTACAGTAAAATCAAATGGAGACTGCGTGATTTAAATGAGAAGTAGGTCAGTATGCTAAACAGTTAACAGTGTTCCAATAGCATTATGTTCCTATTATAGTCTCACCAATCTAAAACCAAGGTTTGGGTGGAGTCCAGCCGGGGATTTCCCGGCGTACAGCGCTGCCTTGTTTCCTATACTCTGATTGGCTAGTGGCTGACCTGACACCGTTAGAGTTCGTCCGCTCACATCTCGCCACCTGGCCTGACATGACTTCACCCACTTCTGTGTGTGTGTGTGTGTGTGTGTGTGTGTGTGTGTGTGTGTGTGTGTAAAGACAAACTAATTTAAGTCATAAATATAATTTAAGTTATATATATATATATAACAGAAAGTGAACAGTGGAAGCACGTGACAGAAGCTTAAATCTCCCTCCAATGGATCAATTCCCAGTATGGGCCTGGATGTTGCCGCTCGTGAGTGTTTTAACTTATTTATTTCTATTAAGAAAATAGCGTATGTTCTACTGATTCCTTCAAATTATATTATAAACGTAATTGTTACATTACTTACCCAGCTTAGAACTACCGTGAAAGTCGGTAAAAGTAACCACATTTTTTTCAGCAACACTGTAAAATATGTATGCCACGTTTCTTTATTGATGTACAAGAGCCATATGCATTACAAGTTTACCTTCCTTTGATATGCTAGAATACTTAGGTTTATATTGTATTAGTATGTGTGTACCTATCTGTGATGCCTATTACATATATAACAGAATCTACTCATCGCTCGTTTAGGAAGTATGGCATGGCTGCACCCAGCACCAGACCCCACCCAAACCTTGGTTTTAGATTGGTGAGACTATAGCATCATTTCAGTATCTTAATGTACAGAGATGGAAGGAGTTTGGGAGAGGGAGATCATGGACGAGGGGGAGGGATAGAGTGGGGAGATATATGAGTGAGTGGTGTGGGACGGAGAGATGGCTGCCTGTTGACAAAAAACAAGGTGATGCAGGGGCGAGCTATCTGTGGCCTCTCCATTTATGATCAATGTGTCTGGCTGTGCATAAACTGGTAAATAGAATTACATTTTTTTAGTAGATATATTTAATTTCTAAGCAGAGCTTACAGTATGGTAAGTGATTATACAGTATTATTAAGCTTAATTTAGTGATATACTGCAGAGGTATCAAACTGGTAGCCTGCAGGCCACATGTGGCCCTCGAAGAGGCAGAGAGTGTCCTGTGATGACAGGAACACAATGAGAAATAATGAATGGTAAATCCCATAAAATTTGTCATATGATCAAGTGAACAAATATTACAGTGGTGTTAGGATATATTTACTTATAATTTGATTGATAAATTTACTATTTGAATAATTCATTGGTGAACAAATATGTCACGAAACTAACAGATATGCATCTAGATTTTAGATTGGACATTTCTCCTATCAGTCCAAGTATGGACCAGCTTGTGGAAGCAAGCTTCTAACATGCAGTGGAAAATGATGAAAACCATTTATTCTAAAAAACTGATGTATTTTGTTTTATTTCCGTTTCTAGAATTATACTTGATCATAAAATAGTAGAGATAGACACCTCTCCTACTGCAAAATTATATTTAAATTTATTATTCATTCATCATCATCTAATCCTGTGTTGCCTCATGAGGAGCATAGGAGCCTCCAGGGGCTTGGCAAGTTCGTCCTGACATTAAAGATGAGTGACCAGCCTCATTCATCCCTGAGTGACATTAAATGAGCAGTAAACCCCTACCACCCCTTGGATATAAACCTGCGCCGGCTCAGTCCGGTTGGAGTGCCTTAATTACCCACTAAACCACCAGGTGCCATAATTTGGTTATAAAATACAGGCAATGGTGAGGGAACAGAAAAGTATTATGATAAATTTATATGTGTAAGCCACTTTCATTTCTTTCTAAATAAATATATTGGAATGCTCTTAATGTAGGCCTCTCCTACCAGGGACTATTATTTTTACTTGATCTTAGAAATAAGTGTGGATTGGAGGGGAAACTGAAAATATGTTATAAATTAAACCTTGAGGTGTAAACCATGTTTGTTTTTAAAAAATATATATCTCACTTCATTATCTATTCCTTTTATACACCTTTGCTGATTTTGATAAGATTAGGTAGACTTGACCCTCAGACGATCATCGGAACTGATGTGTGACCCTTGGAAAGGATTGACTTTGACACCACTGATATACAGCTTACTGTATTAAGCACATGGAAAGGGCATCTTATAGAAAGAATATAATGGTGCCTCCATGTTCGATTTGTCATGTTGCAGACATCCCTGCAATTGGTGATATCTGAGTAATTTTTGTCCCACCTCCTCTCTCAGAAAAAATAAGAAGGCAGTAAATGCATCATAATTTAGCAAACTACTTGTTCTTTATTTATTTATTTTGATTTAGTAACATTAGTTGTTTGTGTATTTTATTTTTTACCCACAGATAACTGAAACTGCAAATACCAAAGCTGGTGAATAATGAAGGACCACTGTTTACAGTATATAGCTGCATTACTGCACAGTTTCACATAGGAATGCTTTGGTGGAGCATTTTTAATCATTTATTTATTATCTAATCTTGTGTTGCCCCATGAGGAGTGTAGGAGCCCGGGGCTGGGCAACTTGGTCCTGACATTTAAGATGAGAATGACCAGCCTCACTCATCCCTGAGTGGCATTACGTGAGCAATAAATCCTAACCACCCCTTGGATATAAACCTACACAGGCTCAAACTGATTGGAGTGCCTTAATTACCCACAAAACCACCAGGTGCCATTATTTGGTTTTATGGTAACCACCCAGCATGGTAAATGATTTCCTGGTGTACAGGAAACCATTTGGCTTCTCACTCAGTGTTGAGTCACCCATAGGCAGAAGGAAGAGGAAAAATGAAGAAAAAAAAGACAGAAGAGGGAGTGTAGAATCACCCGTAGGCATAAGGAAGAAAGAATGAAGGAAAGAAAGACAGAAGAGGACGGAAGGAAGGGAGGAAAGGGCAGTCATCCGAGAGCAGCACTACATTGAGTGAGTGGATGGTGAGCTCCCCCAGCTACCATCAAGTACATTTTTAAATTGATTAATTATGCTCACTGGAAAGTTAAAGGACCTCTGTCTTGTGTGACTGACTGATATATAGGCATTATACATTGTTTTATGTATTATTTAATGTAAAAGACACTAGCTTCTAATAACATCATCATCATATCATATTGTTTGTAAAGGCTCCATCATGTTTGCATGCATCAGCCTTGGTCACATCTGTGTCACACAAGCACATGATAGAAAGAAGATGAAATGCAACAGCATGTGTTTCTTGGGAACAGATTCTGCGAGTCTAACATGACAGTTTTTCAATCCGTCAAGAGTTGATGGCTAGCTCATGTAGGAAGTAATGTGTCTCAAGCCTGTGCAGTGGGAGAGAAGGAGAGTAGCAGGTATACTGTACTAGAATATCATCATATTGGACAAACTTCTTTATCATCATTCGGACCTCCTTTCCAACCCCAAGGTGGGGTGAGGCATGAACCTCTTTAAACAGGAAGATGATCCAACTGTCTTATTTCTCCTTGATTCTGGACTCCAGCCACATGCTATTATCATCCAAATTACATACATTCATGAAGAAAAGAGAGAGGGAGAGAGAAACTGTAAAGTGCTGAGGAAATTAATGACACCTAACTAATAAAGCCAACTCAGCACCAGACCACAGAAAAAGTACTGGTCACACTCAGTAATCATGGAAAGCCACTGAACATAATAATGAGCAATTTACAAACTACATAATACAACACGACCAGGACGAAGTGCAACCTATGGAACCCGAGTGCTGTTTGCTACTTAACCTCAGTCCACCCGACCAAGCAAATCTGGTGACCACAGTTAAGCAACCATTCCTATGGGATTCTCGTATATGTTCCCTTCACCATTGACGTGCAGTGCTCTATTATGTGTGCTATGTGTTTGGGCCCACCAGGTGTTTTGTAATTTGAGCAGATGATAGTTGTGATTCCAACCAACCCAAATCTAAGCAGATAATGTAGGAGGTGATGATTTTATATGCCTAGATGTACTAGATGGCTCTGTCATATGATGATGGGTGTTGTGTGTCAGCACAGGCTGTTGCATAGAATTGTGTGCTTTTCATACCAAAATATTCTCTAATTTTCAAAGTGTAAAAATCTTTTGAAGTAGTTTTGATGCACCCAGTGATGGTATGTTGAGCATTGTTCTCTATGGTCTGAAAGATATTGTAGTGGGTGGTAGATAGGATGGGAGCCCATGCCAGGGAACACAAACATCACTGATCTGATACATCATTTATGTAGAGCTGGGAAAAAGTTTGTTTTGTCCAAAGTCTGTCCTTGTTCTTACCTACCTGGTTGTTTTTACCTAATTGCATCTTTACAGGAGTGAGTCAGACTTGTACTGTCCCGTGTATTAAACAATTTTTACCACACATATCTTTATATTTATGAATAGTTTTGGCACACACTGTTTCATTTGGTAGTGCATTCCACTGGTCAATTGCCCTATTTAGGAAGCTGAATTTCCTTACGTCTGTATCACCCCTCTTTTTATGTATTTTTTTTGCAGTGTCCTCTTGCTGATGCTTCCCCATAGGTGATATATTCATTTATGTCTATTTTCTGTCTTGCCAGAGATGCAGTTATATAGCATAATCATGTCTCCTCTTTTCCCTCTGTATTGCGATGTTGGTAGGTTCAGTTTTTCTAGTCTTTCTTTATAGCTTAGATTCGTTAAGTTTAGTACCCATCTTGTAGCTGCCCTTTGTTCTTTTTCAGTCTTATCCATGTGTTCTTTGAGATGTGGATTCCAGACTACTGATGCATACTCCAGGGTTGGCCTGATGAATGTTATAATCTTTCTCAGCATGTCTTCATTTACATATGTGAATGCTGTTCTCATAATAGCAAGCAGTGTATACATGTTCCTTACCTTTTCATTGATGTGGTCGGCCGGAGATAGTATGTTATTGGTAATCACTATAAGTCTTTCTCCTTCTCTGATATGTGTAGGGTTGAACTTCCTAGCTTATAATCCCAGTCTGGTCTTTTTCCACTTTTACCAAACGTAATTACATAGCATTTGCTCACATTGAATTTCCTTTGTCATCTATTGCTCCAATCAAGAAGCTTATTTAATTCTTCTTGTAGCTCTCAGCAAGAGTCTGTGTTTGTAATTCTCCTTTGTGCTTTTGCATTTTACGTGGGGGTGCATTGCCTCTTAGTCTTGTATGTGGCCCATGAGAGTGTGTCCAGAGTCATATGTCACCGCAAGCAGCTGTGGCACGGGTATATTGTTAGGGTGTGTGTTTGTGCATGTGACTGTCACAAGTAATGAGTTTGGTGGTGGATTGTGGTGGAGCAGCTGTCAACCTGTTGTTTGCAACCTGCAGTAAGTAACCAGAATTAATGATAAACATAAGCAGCCCTTGTGTCCAGTACCTTCTTGTATGGAGTTAATCTTATTGATAAAGTTTTGTCATAACTAAAGGCTATGCCTTTACCTATTCATCACTATTTATGGACCACTCTGTACTAAACCGTATTCCCCCATCCCCTCCTTACCTACCACCTTGAGATACCATATTCCCCCATCCCCTCCTTACCTACCACCTTGAGATACCATATTCCCCCATCCACTTCTAACCTACCACCTTGGGATGCTGGTGAAGATGTCATAAAGATAATACAGTATTCAGTACAGTCACAGTGGATTAAATAGGCTACATTAAAAATGTATTTTAGGTTAAAGTAAATGACATTTTGGTTTCAGATTTCATATGCTAATTACATTTGGATATTCTTGTTTGTTGTATCATATCGTATTGTATCATTTATAAAGGCTCCAGCATACCTTGGTCACTTAATGGCAGTTCTCCACACTGCTTGATCTCTGGGAGCCGCCCTGTTCAGTCCCTTATCCCATAGGTCACACTCTGTGACATCATCCCAGGTCTTTTGTGGTCTGCTTCACACAGCCTACCCCCTACATTCACACTTCACACCTTCCACACCCAGTTGTCATCCTCTATCCTCTCCACACACCCAAACCATCTCAATCTACCCTTCTTTACCACCTCAGTCCATGTCAAGAATATTTTCGTAGCACCAATGCATACCACAGTTTATTAGTTTTAAGTAGGATTTTTTTTCCCTTGTGCAGCATTTCCTTAGCTCAGTAGCAGAATTAATAATGTTTAGCATGTGTCTCATAAAACATTGTGACTAGTATTACATTTTAGCAGCTCAACATTCAAGATGGAGGGATGGCAATTTCACACCTGTGTAAAAGTGAACAGAGCATAGTTTGCCTTGGTAAAGTACTAATGGATAAAAAGATGTAATGTTCAAACATGAGTATGTTGCTAGAATACTGTATGTACATCTGTATCTGTTTTAAACCTTTCATTATGAGGGGTTGCAGAAAAAGCGGTTACAGGAATGCAGAAGAATACTGATGGCATTAATGAAGTTTTGAATCTACCTGAGAGCCCGTAATTTAAGTTTTTGTGGGGTATGTGAAAACTTAAGAAGACTTTTCCCCTCATTTTACTTATATAAAATTTGATACTTCTGTTGCACTGCCTTTCTGTAACATTGTACAGAATATGTTAACCCCTGGAACCTCCCCCCCTCTTTTTTATATATATATATATATATATATATAATATCAGGTGGCTTTATTTAGCATGGAAGTGACTTTCTGAAGAGCAGGGCCTAGATATATCCATAATTAACTTCCTCACAACTAGAAGTCAGTTATGAAACTTCTGATGATAGGAAGAATACGCAAAAAGATATTTCAGTATGTCATGTGCAGTAGTTGCAACCCCAGTCTCATCTGAAACTGAACCCAGTGGACTTCAGGCTTAAATCTCCCTTTTGCAGTCAACCATCCACCTTTCAGGGGAGAGGGAATGAGTTGAGACCTATATAACCAGGCAGTTGAGCCATCTGGATACACTGGTGCCACTACATGAAGGCAACCCTCCAGCATCCCAGGCAAGTCATTGTATATACCGGTAGTGATTACCTAACTTACAAGCAACTTCTACGTTTATTGCATAATAGGCACAGCCCTTTCGGTGCTGTTTGTACACTGGTATTTTATTAAGCCTGCGAGTAAGGGATTTCGTTCAGCTGGGATCTTTGAGTAAAAGAAAAAAAAAATTCAAACCCGTTCTCTGTCAGTAGTACACAAAATATTAATTTAGGTTGGCACCAGATTTTTTTTTTTTCTCGGAAAAAGAAGAAGAAAGGTTTAATTGAATAATGAATATATACACCACTGTGTTGATAAAAAATAAATTTCACCACTTGACAAAGTTTAATTTACCGTCTTATAATTTAGCTCAGTGAATAATTTTTAATGTATTATAATCCGTTAAATATGACTTGGGTAAAAATTGAAAATAAATAATGAATTTGGGTATCGAAAGCTACGCATGCGCAGATATTGAAAATGGTGGTCGGGAGGAAGAAGAATGTTTCAAAATATCTATCTCCTGCAACGTTAAAATGCAAACATCAGTAGTGTTGCGTACTCACTGGCAGGTAAGAATTGTTTGAGGTCATTTTGGGTAACATACATTGGTGCCATGATGCTTGATTTCCGTGATAGGCAAAGATTTATTTTGGTAGGGATCGAGATTAAGGTAAACATAATTTCGGCTGCAATTCTTTTCCTGTTGACTTTTTTCATAGTTGTAGAGTATAATTAGGTTATATGTGAAGACCCAGGCCTAGGGGTATGTATCGATAAAAGGATTCAACGGGTGTAATAGGTAAGTTAATGGAGGTATGGCTAATGTTTGGGATTCACTTGGTAAAGGCATCTTGTATTTTATTTAAAATCACATACCCATTAGTAGCAGTGGAACATGGCTATGATTATGATAAAAATAAGCAATATTTAGTTGTTAAGTGGCAGGTTATAATTATATTTTTTAGCCTAACAACTTCACTGGAGAACAAGAGAGAGAATTCTGTTAGTGTAAGGGATACCTGGAAATTCATTTCCTGAGGAGGTAGTCACTGCCCCTACTATTGGTGCTTTCAAGAGTAGATCAGTGGTATTCCAGTAACTAAAATATAGGGTATGGGTAGTAAGTATTTATGATATAACCCTGTGATTAAAATTTTGACCAGTCAGTACAGGGGTGGATGGATATTTTAGCTCTGGTTGTTAGTTATGGCTTACTTCCCACTCACGGCTGGAGCCCTGTGGCCACGGTACCGAATGTTTGAACATCTCGGCTGGCCGGCCGAAGTTCTCGGGGACTTTCACATCCAGATAATAACAAGTAAATTTGGATAATGTTTTAATTGAGCCAAGATCCAGCATTTGGATAAAGAATGAGGCGGTGGCTGAATCGGTAGAGAGGCGGCCTGCAGTCCTGATGGACCCAGGTTCGAAACCCGGCTGAGGTAGGGAACAGTTTAAGGATTTGAATCTCACAAAAAGCAGACTTTCCTGATCTACCAGATGACCCGCCGACATGTCGTAAAAATACCCCCGCTAATACCAGTACATCAGTCCTGTATGAAACAGCCCTAGCATGTATTCAATATGGACGGTGGATGTTAGCGCCGAAGTGGTGACATGTGGAGGTGTATGAGGACTACTGGGCCTTGGGATAGGCTACTGCCCCCGAGATATAGGCCCTGAAGCCTTTGCCCAGAGTTGGACACATATATAAAAGAATAAATGAGGGGCTACTGTATATATATATATATATATATATATATATATATATATATATATATATATATATATGGAAAATGAAAGACTGACTAAGAGGGTGTATGTAGGTGAGGTGGAGGGAGGGAGAGGGAGAGGTAGCCCGAGGATGAGGTGGAGGGATGGAGTAGAGAGGTATATGAGGGAGGGGGGATGAGTTGGGGGAGGGTAGTCAAATGGTGGGTGACAGCGACTTGCAGGCGTTTTGTCTGCGGCCACCCTTTGTGGGAGTAGGGCGTCGGGCTAGATATATATATCTATATATATATATATATATATATATATATATATATATATATATATATATATGTCTGTGTGTGTGTGTGTGTACAGTGAGCAACAGTAGTCGTGTCGCGGTTTTGTCCGAAGATTAAATGTAACTCGTGAAACATTATGAAGCGTCCGTATTACAGACGGCGGAATGTACCAGACGCTTAGCCCGTTAGCTTACGTTTTCACCAAATTTCACGACACGATTATTGTTGCTTACTGTACATATATATGTGTGCATGTATGTATGGGAAGTTGAGGGATGTGATGTTTGCATATTGGTGCCACCAGGTGAAGGCGTCCCTCTTCTGTGCCAGTCTCTGTTTATGTTTTTCACAATTGGTGGATTTATAGAAACCAAGAACCAACATTATATCATTTTATTTATTATATCATTTATTATATCATTTTATTTATTATTATTATTATTATTTTTGTGGTTGGTGGGGATGCACACCATCCATTCACTCAATGTAATACTGCTCCTGGGTGACTGCCCTTTCCTCTCTTCCTTCTTTCCTTCCACTTCTTTCCATCATTCTTTCCTCTTCCTTCTGTCTACGGGTGACTCTACACTGAGTGACAAGCCAATTGTTTTCTTGTACACCAGGAAACCATTTACTATGCTGGATGGTAACCATATTATGATGCCTGGTGGTTTAGCAGATTATTAATGCACTCCAATCGGATTGAGTCGGTGCAGGTTTATATCCACGGGGTGGTTGGGGTTTATTGCTCATGCAGTGCCACTCAGGGATGAGTGAGGCTGGTCACAGTCGTCTTAAATGTCAGGACCAACTTGCCTACTCCCGGGTTTCTACACTTCTCTTGGGGCAACACAGGATTAGATGATGATGATGATGATGATGCTTATTATTATTATATAATTGTGTAGGGAGCTTGGGAAGGTGTTGAGGGCTGTTTAAATAACTGGGCAGGTCTGCCACACCTATATTGGTGCCACCACTTGAAGGCACCCTAGTATAAGTAAACATAAGTCTAAAGTGGGACCCTATATTTTGATAGGTTTTATATGTGCTGCCATCAGAAATCTTCATTCATCTTGCGGACCAGCCCTCATTGTGAAGGGAGAGCAAATACAGTAATACCTCGATATATGATACCCCTAGATGCGGTACCCCAGCTTAACGATGGGCCTAGATGCGGTACCCCAGCTTAACGGTGGGGGTAGAAATACCGCCATACCCCACCTAATGATGGCCAAACCCTGGTTTAATGATGGGTTTTGATTTTTTTTTACCCGATGATATTTTAGACTAAAGTTGTGTTTATGTTGGTTTATAAACTTTTTTTTAGACTAGATACCGTAAATGTGTTTTAGCCATAGCCAGGGTGAACATTGTCGTTCTGGGGTTCAGTTTACTCAGCTTGATTTTTTCCAGACATATTTGACGATTTTCAGATTTTATTTGATTTTAGTGAGTTATATACAGGTGTTAGGCTTAGGTTAGCTTCCTTGACAGCTGTTAGGCCATTTAGATTGACTTTAAACTTGTTTGGGGGCTCATTTGGATGGGTTTTGTGCTAGGTTGGGAGGGAAACCCAGGGCTGGTAAACGCTCCACATGACATGTTAAAAGTACTCTGATATACAATACCCTGCCTAACGATTGGATTTTACCTAACCAATTACATCATTAAACCGGGATGTGCCTGTAGTTGGCCTATAATCCTGTCCCCCTGTACTCTTTTACTCTCAAGCTGGCCATTAATGTCATCTATCTTGAATATTGAGTTGCTGAGTTGTAGCAGTAGATTATCACCAGAATATAATGCTAGTTACTGTATAATCAGGCAGCCCCCCCCCCATCCAATTAGCACCCCTCCAGCACCAGTATCAATTAAGATCTGTATTGAACTCCTCCACAGACAGAGGGTTAAATTATCATCAGACCTGAGAATATCTCCTAAAAGCTTGCCATATTTTCAGGGTCCACCTGTGCAACTTGTGCTGCTGTCCTTCTGTCCAGCTGTTCATGCTGCTGCTGCTGCCGTGCTGGGGGTGCTGCTGCTGCTGCTGCACTGTGGGGTGTTGCACCTGGCTCAGTTTTTCCCCTCAGTATACAGTGGCCTCTGGCCTGTGGGGAAATATCTCTGGCAGCCCTTAGGGGGTTGCCCTAGGCAACCCATTTTCTAGTCCTGTCGACACCTCAACTGCTGCTACAACTACAGCAACTACCACCCTTCTGAAATGTGAGTTAGACATTTTTTGGTTCGACTACCTTGACTTGGCGAAGATTTTTGTCCTTTGCAGTCCAGTCTCCATAGCAAAGAAGCAGAGTACTGTAAGACAGGGATAGCAGTATTGTGGCTCTGCATCCTTTCCTTATTACATTTAAAGCCAAGTTGAGGTGGACAGATTCTGTTAACAGTTGCTTCCTTACTTACGAAATTTTAATTTGGGATTCCTTGTCCCATCCTTGGGTGGGAAAAGGAGTTAGGGCTGATAATGGTAATGACTAATGATACTGATAATTATGGTCAGCAGCAGTGCTAGGTTCCATACCTAGATCATTCCACCACTGGGGTATACAAGGCCACTACGTACCGTAATCTACAAACTGATTTTACTTGCTAATCGACGACAGCGATGATGATGATAGGATGATGCAGTGCCAGGAATCAATCCCTGACACTATGAGGCTGTCAGTTAAGAATAGTACTAACCATATGGCTCAATAAAGTCTCGAGTAGGTACCGGTAAGTCTAATTTTATCAACAACAATACAGTACTTCTTAGCTCAAATGTTTGTAAGTGGGAGAGCAACTGTTTTTATTCCAGCTAACACCAGATGGTTTTATTCAACTGAGTGTGATGCATGGGGGTATAAGGATAATAATCTTTACTGTTAACTTATCTATTTATATTAGTCTGTGCTGAATTGTTATAGTTCTTGCACCTTAACTTGGCCCAGGATTGGTCTGTTCACCAGCTTTTTTCATGGATCTCAGTGGTAGAATAATGCAGTACCACAGGTCTACATCCTTCCCATTGTACTTCTTCATGACTGGCATTATTCTGTGTGATAAACTATTGCTAAAATGGTAATTTTTATGCCAGGTTAGAGTAATGAGTATATAATAAGCAAATTCCTTAGGTGTACCAGTAGTGGATAGTTTTGCAACCTTTCCTTTGCACTTCTGCGTGATTAGCATGTCTCCTTGCTAAGCTGTTGCATCAACTCGCCATTATTTCAAGTTGATAGACAGACGAGTACGCTGATAGATAAACAAACATTACGCATACACACATATATACTGGTAGTCGACAGATTGCTGGACGGACAAGTACACCAATAGATAAACAGTACCCAGGTACGCACAAGGCAGATAGATTGCAAGAATTTTGTGATAAAGGTTCCTCAGGTTGTTTTTGATGCCTTTGACTGCTAATACTGTATTTCTCTCAGTTGAACATTGTCTGGCATTGGTTCAGTGTACGTGGCTTGTCTTCTTTGTGGCTGTGGTGATTTCCTACCATATTAGCAAGCCTCCTATGCCACCTAAAAGACACCCCGTGAATTATGCATATGATTATTGACTGATTATTATTATGATGTTTGTATTGTAATTGATGCACAGTGGACATATTTTTATTGCCAGTGGTTTGGCCAGTTGTTTCAGTTCAGACACTTCAGATGAGCGTACTGGATTAGCATACTGTAATCGTGCATATTGTTGCCATGGCTTCCATTTCAGTCACCCACACCAATTGACTCTACAATGTCGGCGTTACTCATTATTTACAAACCTCGTTTCTATTGATTCCCCCATGTGGAAGTTAGGACGCTAAGTACCGGTACGCATATAAAAAATAAGCACCAAATCAGACTAAGGAGATTAAAGTTTTACACTGGCAGTAAATGAACGAAAAGTCTGCATTATAAAAGTTCATTCATTCATTCATTGCCAGACGCCATGTATCCCAGACGGGGTGGCCAAGGGCTTAGAGTTAATTGTTTTACAGGGAAGGGCACTAATCCTCCACCAACCCCACTTTACACGTAGGGATGCCAAGTAAATATTTCCTGTTGAATTAGTTCCTGCTTTACTGTCGTGTAGCGTGGCCCCAGGTCCTTTTGCTCTTAGTGTGGTTTTAGGAGATTAGGGATGAGTGGGGTGTTGGGTAGATCACTTTTACAGCACACACAACCCTCCATTGTGTGCCATGATATATATTGGTTCTAACATCGGTATATGGGGGCTTTGGACAAGAGACGGAGTCCTTGCTGCATATGTTGGAAGGATAAGTGGCACACAGGTGGATGATTATATAAGCAAACATGCACACAGCCCTTGCTTGCAATAAGCATGTTGTGCCCGTACAGTAAGGGGGCGGAATGCTCTATGAGGGGGTTGTATTCACGGTTGTTTTGTTTTTTATTTTTTATGGCCCAGGCAATGCTTCAAGGATTGGGCATACGCTCTTAAGTGGATATTGCAAGCTGGACGTTGCACACTTTGTTCACATCTATGAGATGCTGGAACACACATTCACAGCCACCCATTCATTCACCAATTTTTTGTTTCCCCTTTTTGGAAGAGATCTGGGACTAGCTACTGACTGATGTCATACCTTATGGGAGTGCCGTAACTCTTTACACCTCTTATGGGAGTGCCGTAACTCCTTACACCACCAGGTGACTGTCTGGTTTTACGTTACCACCAAGTGTAGTAACTTATATCCTGGGTAGCAAGAAGTCACATGGCTTGTCACCCATCATAGTCACGAGATGTCCACTTTGATCAGTAGTCATATCAAACAACCAGTTTCATTACATCCTGCTTTCAGCTCTGAAAGAAGACTTCTTCGCCAGATTCAGGTAAAGCAACTAAGGTTATAGACAACTGGCCAGCCGTACGTTGTCATAGGCTATGAAATGATTAGCAGGAATCCTGTGCTGAGCATGAGCAAAAGTATGTAGGCATTTCTCTGCCAGCTGTAGGAATGGAAGGTGTTGTTTGAAATATTTTATGTGGTAAGGACTGCCTTCTTTCATAGTCCACCATTCTCCTTTAGGGGGATTGTAAAGGTACTGAAGGTTGTTAATGTAATGTGACAACTTCAATATCTGATCATTACCATGTGAAGGTGTCTGTTCCAAGCATCAGTAAAATGAGCAAGAGAAGAAATGTTACTCTCTTATCATGTGAGGAAGAGTGATAAATATGACATACAAGTTAGTGCTGGCAGAGTATTGTTGGCATACATTTGCACATGCCTGTACATCACAAACAGATGCAATAAGTCCTGGTTATATGCCACAGATGCCACCAAATACAGGGTGGTTCATATATAACATGTCTGATCCCATGTGGTATGAACTTCTTTTAAACCATACCTTACCCCATCCTTAGGTGGGAAGAAGAGGTTAGGATGATGATGATTGCAGTGATGATTTTAATAATATGAATGATGATTATTATATTGCTTTTGATTATTATATTGATGATTTATATGGTAAAGGGTCAGTCAGCATTACCATCTCTACCCTGCATCATTTTCTGTTTCCCATAACCTTTTCATAATTTATAGTGATTGCTTGTTTGCATCCATTGTTTGTATTTTTTCAAGTAATTAAATATCTCCCTTTGCATTTGCTTCGGTAATTGCTTAAAGTTCACTCATTTTAATATACATAAATTTTTACCCTCCTCTGACTTTTATCTATCTACTGCCAGACATCTCAGTCCCATAAGAGGGGGCCACAGATAAATTAACTCCATGTTTCACTGTTATGTGCCATTTGACTGCCCTCTCTCCAACTCACACCCCCCTCCCTCGTATCTCTCCACTTCATTCTTCCATCTCAGCCATGGTCTCCCTTCCTTCCCTCCCCCTCCACGTCATACACATACCTTCTTCTAGTCGGTTTCTCATTCTCCATCCTCTACGTGGCCAAACTATCTCAGAGTATTTCAACTAATAGCACCACAGTGCATCTTTACTTCTTCATTTGTATATCTGTGTGTCCATAAATCTCCACATGCTTCTCACTTCATTTCCACCACTCTCACTCTTGACTTGTGTCCTTCCAACAGGATCCAAGCCTCACTCCCATGCTCACTTCCCTACCACTTATCATAGCTTTTTCAGTGATCCAACAACCTTTCTACCCTGCTGTACCCATTTAAGCACTTCCATCCATCCATACTTAACACACTAAAGTACTTGCATGCACTCTCATTATTTATTTCCCCACCATCCAGTCTCATGGTGTATGCTGTGACTTCATTTCCCTCAAAGATCATAACTTTACTGATATATACATTCTCTCTTAGATTCCGTTTCCTATGTACATCCCCAAACTCGTTCACCAAGCCTTGCAGTTCACATTCCTCACAATACCGTATCATCAGCAAGCAATAGTTTAGGGAGTTTCCACACCTTACCCTCTCTCATTAGACACTCCAATATATTCACATCCCTGCCTGTTCTCTCTCTCATAGCTCCATCCACATATAAATTGAACCACCACAGAGACATGGCATGCAGAAACATGACACAAAGGGAACATGACAGACAGCATGACACAACATATGACACAGAGGCATGACACACATAAACATGACACAGGGAGACACGAGATTTTTGTCCTTATGCGATTCATTTCCCATACCGTGCCTCACTGGCAGAATAAGATAGCACTGTGGTCCAACATCCATTCCATAGCACTTGTTCATGACTGGCACCATATTAGTCTTGTTTCAACTAGCATTTACAAAGGAAAGATGGTAATTTAATCCCCAGTTAAACAGAGCATAATTTAATAAGTACTCAAAATACATGCATCCCCCATACCCACAGACTAAGCCGACAACACACCATATACATGTGGGCAGCCCTGTATTATAGTTTAGTAAATTATGGGCTGCTGTTGCTGTGGTCCTGTATTCCTCTGTAGTAGCGCAGTAACCAAACCACTTCTCTTAACCAAAATAGCGTCAATTTCTGCATTTTTGCCAGTACAGTATTTGCTCCCTGACTAAGTAAAACAGTGTCAGTTGGTTGTAGCTTATCTGTGTGTGCTGATTATATAGTTGCTTGATTGAGATGTTGCTAACTGACCTATGAAATTTTGCCAAGGATATATGCATGTAATTTTCCAAAGTGGACTCTTGAAAGATGCACACACATGTCTGAAAAAGATTAATAGAGGATAATCTTTGTTGTAAGTATAATTTGGAGCTTACTCATCGAAAAGCTCATATTGCCCCTTTCATTAAATTCCAGTTTTTAGTTTCTTCAGCAGTGAAATTGATTGTAATTAAAATGAGCCTGGGACCACCACAACAGCAGGTATTGTCAGCCCAAAAGATTGTAAATAAATGTGGCATATAAAA
Organism: Coenobita brevimanus; assembly: GCF_032717465.1. Lineage (NCBI taxonomy): Eukaryota > Metazoa > Arthropoda > Malacostraca > Decapoda > Coenobitidae > Coenobita > Coenobita brevimanus. The sequence continues at coordinate 38,147,006 of NC_137009.1, forward strand.
GGACTTCGCAAAAACCCATAGTGCTTTTTAACTCAACAATAAAAATAGGTGTTTTGCATTTATTATCCTTACTGAAGTATTGATGTTGGTTGTTATTTTTGTATGCCTGTTTTCATGTAATGATGTGTTATTTTTGCAGTATTATTATTGCCATGTCATGTACTGCACAGTCTGCCATAGGAAAAAATATGCTGCAAAATATATGTATTTTTGTTCTTCTTTGGTTGAGTTTAATATTCCACAGGTCAGCTATGAAATTGTCATCCTCATTCTCAGTCTGTATTTCCCCCTGCCTATAACCAGCAGTCTTTTAAATGCAGTGTGTGCTGGAATTTCAGCATTAACGCATCTTGAATTTGGTGCTGTTTTGTGTATTATTTGTTGCAGCCTTCAGCTTCTTCTCTGCTTTAAAAAGGAAAATGTATTGCCCTAAATGGCACTGAGAATTAAAAACTAACAAGCATCCTTAGTTAACATCCATTTATGTCAGAGATTAATGAGCATCTTGAGTTGTGTTGCTTCATGTAGATCCAAGAATAACAGTCATTCTGAGTTTATTCCCTTCATTAAACATTCCCAGTTGATTCCCTTTATGTTAGAGATGAATGAAGAGAGATTTTTCCCTGCATATATATGAACATTTGTTGTTAATGCGGCTTATGTTTTTTGTTAATATTTTCTTCCTGTGGCGGACACTACATTTATTTATATATTGATGTGGGTATGTTTCTTGGTGCGTGTTTATTTCAGTTGATTTATTCTGTAGTCAGTCTGCTTTCACCTGACAGAGATTCATAAACTCTTAGCTTGGTTGATGGCTAAGTGCTATCAGACTGGAGAGTTCATTTAACTAGTAACCAAGGAGACTTATAAGACGTATTGAATTTTATACACTCGTGAGTCAGTACTGTAGTTATAAAATTTGCCTTGTTTTGTCAGGTGAAAATAAACTGACTGTAGTCACGTGTATGTTGAATTGTAATATGTTATCTTTATATCTCCTTTGTTATTTGTAATAGTGTAGAATAATGCACGTGTATAATGTCATCTTCAGGTGTTTGAAATTTTATAACCATATGGAATAGGGTGTTGGGCTATAGATAGATAGATAGATGGATATGGGAAGAGCCTGTGGTGCCCCAATGGACTAAACTATTTTGGTATACTGTTTCATATCACACAGTCATTTGCCATATTTTCCCAAGCATGTGCAAGAATTAATTTGCCTGTCAGGTCCCTATCATCTGTTAACCCACGGCATCTCAGAAATCAACAGTATTATGTGAGGAGCAGGTTATTTTTGGCAGTATGCAATATTAAATTAGTTAGACTATGGAGTAAAAAGTTGCAAGCTCTCTAACATCACAGCCAGTTGTTTATATATCTTAGAACCCTCATTTTAAGGCGCTTCTGTTATTTCTCCAACATTGTTGCGTTTTCTTAGTCTGTGCATCGTTTGGGTGTTTGTGATGGTGGTGGTGTCTTGGAATAGGTTGTGGTGGTTTATGATTGGAGTGAGAGAGAGAGAAATATGTAAATGACAGTGGTTTAATATCGGTGTTGGAATTATCAGGGATGTGTGATGTCCCTATGGTTGTTTGTGTGTGTGTGTGTGTGCGTGCTGAAGATTTGGGATTTGAATGATGAATGAATAAATGTATGTGCCATTTCATTGGGTTTGTAGTTGGCCAGTTTCTCCTCTATTGGGTTTCCTCTTGCTTTATCGTTCCTATACATTTCATCCATATGAAAAAAAAAAAGAAAGAAAGAAAAAAAAATGAATAGGGGATGACTGCTTGAAAAAGGGGAGAAAATGGTTACGATGATTGAAAAATGCTTGGTTAGGAAGATGGTGATGATGATAAGTCCACCTCACTAGGCATGGTACTGTTAGTTCTCCCACTTTAAAGCTTGTTCATTCTTGTTCCTTGTTCACCGGAAATAAGATTGAAAGAGAAAAAGAAATTGGGAAAGAATCCTTGTCCTTGTGCTAAAAATCATTACAGGCCTCTGACCCTCCCATCACCTGTACTGAGTGTGTTTCCCCCCACCTTCCCTTAGCATAAAAATTAATTCTTATATCTTATACCTTTGTCAGTACATGATAAACCTATTAGGTCAAGATTTTGCAGTTTTGAAAGAGAGGGAGAGTATAGGTGTGTGTTTCTCGGGGTATGGTTGTGTCTGAGGGGTGGGTGTCTCTTGATGGTTTTTGAAGGCTTCTGTTGTGTGGCTGTAGTGGCCACGTATATCTAGTTAGTAGCTGTGTACTATCTGGAGGGGGGGGTGGGGGAAGGATAATGGCCACGGCCACTGGAAAACTGAATTTAGGCTACTGGTATTGCAGATGGTCAGAGTCGGTGACCTGTACTATGAAATTCCATATGCTTTCCACAGCACAGTTCTGTTGGAATGGGGGCAGTTTTAAGGGGGTAGGAAAAAAAATATTTATTGTTGTGAAATTTAGTGTTGGGTATGGGAAGAGAACAGATGTTTTTGAAGCACTCTGTGTAGTGTAGATTTTGAATATTCCATCCATAGCATTTCTTCATAATAGGCATCTCATTTTAGTGCTTATATACTGCACTCTTGCAACTCAGCATCCATGAGAGGGCACAAGGCATTTTTAGACCAAGTTAGAGTAAAGAAAGGGAGAGAGAGAATTGGTGTATTCATGTTTCTCTTGGTAGGATTGAGTTTCTGAAGGGTGGGTGTCTGGTGATGGTTTTTGAAGGTTCCTGTTTGGCTGGAGATCTTTGGATGGCTGTAGTGGCCTTGTGTGTATAGGTAGTATCTATTTACAGTCTGAAATAATAAAAATAAAGTATACTTAAAAAGGGGGGGAGGGGAAGAAGGTTGACGGCCACAGCCATCGGCGGACTGTGAAAAGTGCAAGTGGTTGGAGCTGATGACCTGTATTGTGAAGTTCCATATATTTTCACAGCACAGTTCCTTCTGAATGAGAGCCATTTTAGGGGGTAGTAAAAAAAATATATATATCAAATATATCTTTGTGAAATTTAGTGTTGGGTGTAGGATGAGAACAGATGTTTTTAAAGCACTAGTGTATGTTTTGAATGGGTGTAGGTGCTGGGTATTGACTATACACAGTAGCTAAAACAAGTATCTGTGCAGGAGGGGGACAGTGTTCCCAAAAGTCAAAATGTAATGAGTGATATCGCAGGAGGGTTGATATACATGATTTCACCCACCTCTTTTTAGTGTTACCGTACAAGAACAGTATTACATTTGATTACTGTCTCTCAGTATAGGGAGAAGTTCTTACCACAGCTTATATTTGGTGTACATGTCCATCAGTCTAAATCTAGACACCATGCTCCCATGAGGGGTGGGCATTTGTCTTTAAGTTGGTTATTTTACGGGGATGGGCACTAACCCCCCGCCAAGAACTTGTTCACACAGAGGGATCACGTATGGTTGGGTTTTATTTTCCAAGTAGGGTTATTTCTAGGGGGTGAATGCTTGGTGATGGTTTATGAAGGATGCTGTTTTGCTTTGGGATTTTGAGTGGCAGTTTCTTGGTAGTTAGTTATTGGCTATGTTTTTGTGTGTGTGTGTGTGTGTGTGTGTGTGTGTGTGTGTCCGACTCTGGGCATAGGCTTCACAGCCTGCTATCAAGGCCCAGTAGTCCTCCTACATACCATACACCTCTACATGTCACCACTTCGGCGCTAACACCCACCGTCCATACTGAATACATGCTAGGGCTGTCTCATACAGGACTGGTGTATTGGTATTAGAGGGGGTATTTTTACGACATGTCGGCGGGTCTTCTGGTAGATCAGTAAAGCCTGATTTAATGAAATTCAAATCCTTAAACTGTTCCCTGCCCCAGCCGGGGAAAAAAAAAAAATGATGGCTGACTACCACAGCCTTTGATGAATGGTTGGGGCAAATGACCTGTGTTTTGATGTGATAGCTATGCTATTCATAACAGTTCCTTGGATGGAGGTCATATAGGTAGGAGAAAATTGGGATGTGTTGGTGGAGGAGGTAGGATGTAGTTTAGGGACTTATGTAGAGCTGGTTGACTGATGGGTGTGTGTGGCTAGGTAATAACTAACTACATTAAGAATTAATAAAAAAAAAAATATGATCCATAAAAGAAAAAAAAAAAATGGTGGCCACTGCCATTGGCAGGGTGAGGTCGATTGACAGTAATTTGGAATGATAATGCGTTCATTTCACAACACAGTTCCATTCATGCTATATTCATTATTTGGTTTATATATATATATATATATATATATATATATATATATATATATATATATATATATTCTGTTGGAATAGTTCCCGGTTATGTAGTGTGTGATGGTTTTTCCCTTTCTGTCAGGATTTTCTTTGAATATATGTGATACGTGAATGGGGCAGTGATTAGAATGTCTTGTATTCTGAGGTTTTAACTTTGACAGGACTGAAATTTTAATCCCTTTGAAGCTTGTATTCCATAGCAGAATCTTAAATTACTGTTGCTCCATATCCCGTCTATAACACATTGTAACCATCATAGTATCATCTTTGGTTTCAGCATGGTATTTAAGAGGAAGAAAGCAATTTCAAGCCTAGTTGAAATTGTTTCAGTGACTAGAAAAGAGGTACTTAATGTGAGGATGGGAGAAGACAGTCTCATTTAGTCGTGTGGAGGTCTTGTTGTGGTGTGGTGGTGCTTTAGGATGTTAACATTTTTGGGTTGGTGTGTAGAGGAACCCTGCTTGTTTCAAAGGTTCATTTTGTCAACCAGAGGGTAGTGACTCTCAGTGTTTATAAGACATCAAGTTTATGAATTGCCTTTATACTGATGCTTGTAGGTTAAAAGGTTGTGTGGGTATCCAAAGTAGTCCAGGATTTTGAGATGTCTAGATTAGAGTGATTGAAAAGGAAAACTTCAGGTGTATTTGAGATTTTTTCAGGAATGAAAATAGTGATTGCTGATTTAGTTGGTGCAGCAGTCATTATGGTATGTGTGTGCTAGTGTTCGAGTAACTGTTGGCACTGTTTGACATGGGCTGCCGTTAATTTGGCGTGTGTTGCAAAAGTGCTGCTTGGTCATCTGCATAGGACAGGTCCTGTTACTGAAGAAAGGAGGAAAAGGCGGGTTGTGAAGAATAAGAGTTAAAAGTGATGGTGAGAGGATTTAGCAGCACAAAGACTAACTGAACAGTACTGGTGTGCATGTAGGACACTTGCATTGTCAAGTGTTGAACTGCTCTTGCAGTATGATCATCCACTCTGAATTTCAAGGTCATCTGGGGCACCTCTAAATACATCCATCCATCCATCCATTGCCAGACGCCATACTCCCGTACGGGGTGGCCATTTGACTCTGAGTTAGTTGTTTTACGGGGAGGGGCACTAACCCTCCACCAACCCACTTGTTGACACGTAGGGAGCACGTATGGTTTGGTTATATGGTTACCACCCAGCGTTGTAAATGGTTTCCTGACTTCCAGGAAACCATTTGGCTTGTCACTCAATGTAAAGGCACCTGTAATGGAAAGAAAAGCAATAAGAAGTGACAGGAAAGATGGGAGAAATAGGAAGAGAGGAGGGCAGGCACAGAAAAAGAATGATAAAGGCTAAGGAAAAAGTAGGCAGCACTACATCAAGTGAGTGGATGATGGTCGCCACCACCTACCACTACTTAGGATAAAATTGTTTAACACGTTTGTTTAAAACTTAAAGGCACTTTCTGCACAATATTTCAGTTACATTTTTAAAGTTATTTTTTACTCTTGTAAAATGCCAGCAAAAAGTATCTTGACTTATAAACAGTAATTCCTCACTTAACAATGAAGACATAGGGCTAAAAACTGTTGTATTAGGTGAAAATTGATCCGAGTGATGGTTAGGTTCCAGCAATACAAGTTATTCCATATAAAAAAATACCAGTGTATCTGCCTAATAAATTTTAATGAATAGACAAGGAAGTAAATTTTTATAGGATCCAGCTGAAAGCTTTTGTGATATTGTATTAACCTCAATCCTTCACTGCACATCATTACAGCATAATTACGAAGTGTATAGTATGTGAAAATTGTTCATAATTTGGCCAGCAGTTTTGTTGTGAAAAATATGTTAGGTGAAAGCTTGTTAAATGAGGAATTTGCTGAAATCTCTGGTTTCACAAAGTATATGTTGTTTATCTATCTCTTTTTCTAACCGTTATGGACATGTGCTTCCACAGTTTACTCTTAGGGCAAGTTTCACGGTTTCCACCCGGACATCTCACATTAAATAGGATCATTAGTAATAAACAACAACAATTGCTTCACACTTTAATCAGGTGTGTCCATGTTTCTACACTGATGCATCACGTGAATCATTTACAGTAACAGTAATATGAAGAGAATGATAATGGTAGTATTGATAATATTAACGAAGATATGAAAGTTCAATTTCATATTTAAAAAAAAATGCTATATTTATGTTTAATATTAATAGCCAGCAGGAAGTTAATGACAATAAAGTTGTCCCTGACGTTCCGGGGTATTTTGCAATTCCATATTGATAATATAACAAAGCTAAGCAATTAAAGCATAATCATTTCACTGTTAAAAAAAAACAACTTTTTGTTGGCATTGTATCTCGATTTAAGAGATTTTTGTGTGCATTTTATTTTTGTCTTATGTATTTGATCTATAATGCTTCCTTCCTACCCTCATCCTTTCTTTCCATATCTTCCTCCCCTTTCTTCCTTCTTTGTATTTTTCCTCCATTTTCCACATCCTCATCTTCCTTCTCTTTCCTCACCCTCAGTCTCCAGTTCATGGCTCCTCTTTGTCTTCCTCTCTTAATTTCTTTTGTTCATCTTCTCCCTCTTCCTCTCTTCTATTCTCCCATCCATCTCCCTTCTCTTACTTTTTCTTCTTCCTCCTCCCCTGTCTTCTTCCTCCATGTTCTCTTCCCTTTTCCTGCTCATCTTCTACCACTCGTCTGCTCTTCTTCCTCCATCTGTCCCTTCACGTCTCCTCCTTGCTCTCTTCCTTTCCTCTTCTACCCATCCTTCTTTTTGCTTTTCATATTTTCCTCCCTTCTTCCTCTTTCTCGTCTTTTTTTTCCATCTCATCCTCCACCTAACCCATTTTCTTCACCCTCTTCCTTTCCTTTTCTGCTCCTCTCCCTCTTCAGTTCCTCCAACTTTTCTCCTCCCAGCACTCTCCTCTTCCTCCTCCTGTCCCTCTCCCCATGTTTCCTCCATCCTCTTTACTCTTTTCCTGTTATTTCTCATATCCCCTTCTGTTCTTCCTCTCTCTCATCTGCCTTTTCTCCTTTTACTCTTCAACCCCTCTGTACTTCTGTTCTTCCTCTTTGTCTCCAACTTGCCACTTCCTCATATACTCCTATCCCTTTCCATTTCCTCTGGTTCTCTATCATTTCTCTTCTCTTCACTCTTCCCCTTATTCCTTTACTCCACCTCCCTCTCAACTTGTCTTTACCACTTATCTTTTCCGCTCATATTGTTCATTCTCATGCCTCTTCTCCCATTTCCTCTTGTTTAATTTTTTGTCATCTCTCCCTCTTTCCCCTCTTCTTCTTCCGTCCTTTCCTCTTACTTTTCCTTTTCCCCCTTGTCATCTTCCTCTCCTCTCCCCGTCCCTCTGCCTCTACCCCCTCCACTTCTCTTGCACCTCCCGTTCTCTTTTCTCTAATATTCTTCCCTCCCTGTCTTCTTCCCATTCTCCTGTCTCTTCCTCCTCTCCTATCTTCCTTCCACATCCTCCACCCCCTCTTCTTCCATACTTTCCTTTTCTCTTGCACCTCCTGCTGTCTCCTCTTGTTCTGTCTGTCCTCTTCACCTTCAGTCTTTTCCCACTCTGTATCCCTTATTCCTCTCTTCCCCCCTCCTCTTCCTTTCCTCTTCTAACCTCCCTCCCTTGTTTCTTTTACCCCCCCCCCCGAATCACCTTTTCCACCATTTTCTTTAGACTTCTGTTCCTACAATTTCTCTTCCTCATCTACCCCTTCCTGTCCTCTACTTCTCCCTCTTCCTCCTCCTTTTCTACTTGGAGTCCCTTCATCTTGTACTTCTATCCCCTTCCTCTCCTCGTTTTGTACTTCCCCCTTCCTCTACTCCTCTTGTACTTCTCCCCCCTTCCTCCTCCTGGTCTTCTACTTCTCCCCTTTCCTTCTCGTCTTCTACCTCTCCTCCTTTTCTACTCTCCCCCTTCCTCTCTTCTACTTCTCCCCCCCTTCCTTTCCTCCTCCTCCTCTTCTACTTCTCCCCCCTCCTTTCTCTCTTCTTCAACTTCTCCCCCCTCTTTTCTCTCATCTTCTACTTCTTCCCCCTCCTTCCTCTCCTTTTCTACCCGATGTTCCACTGCCCCTTCCTTTCTCTCCTCTTCTCCCCCCCTTCCTCTTCTACTTACCTTTCCTTTCCTTTTTTTTCCACTTCTACATGCATTCCTCTCCTTTTCTGTCCCCCCTTCCACTACCCTTTCCTCCTCCTCTTCTACTTCTCCCCCCTTCCTCTACTCCCTTCTTCTAATTCTTTCCTCTTCTTTTCTGCCCCCCTTCCTCTCTTCTACCCTCCCCTTTCCTCTTCCTGTCTTCTACCTACCCTTCCTCTCCTTTTTACCCCCCTTTTCTCTTCTCCTCTACCTGCATTCTTCTACTCCCCCTTTCCACTTCTCCCCCCTTCCTGTCCCCTTCTAATTCTCCCCCCTTTCCTCTTCCCTTCTACTCCCCCTTCCTCCTCTACCCCACTTTCCTCTCTCCCTCTTCTAACCCCCCTGTTTTCTCTTCCTTTTTCTACCCCTCTCTTTCCTCTTCTACCCCACTTTCCTCTCTCCCTCTTCTAACCCCCGTTTTCTCATCTACCCCCCTTTCCTCCCGTGTTCCACCCCGTCCTCTCTTCCATTTTCTACCTCCCCTTCCCTCTCCTCTCCTACCTCCCCTTTTCTTCTATTCTACTCCCCCCTTCCTTTTTTTTCATCTAACTGCTTTCACGTTGCTTGTGCTGTGTGTAGAAAGAATAATAAAATGGTATAGGCTTGTTATTAATCCGTTTTTTTTCTTGCCAGTACGATAATGTAATTCTTGCTGATGCTTTCCACTCCCCCCCTTCCTCTTTTACTTTCCCTTTCTCTTCCTTTTTCTACCCCCCCTTCTACTCCCCTCTTCCTCTCCTTTCCTGGGGGAGAAGAAGAGGGAAGGAGGAGGGGAGGGGGGAGGAGAGGAAGAGCAAGTGGGAGGAGGAGGAGGAGGGGGGAGGAGAGGAAGAGCAAGTGGGAGGAGGAGGAGGAGGGGGGAGGAGAGGAAGAGCAAGAGGGAGGAGGGGGGAAGGGGGGGAGAAGAGGGAAGGAGAGGAAGAGCAAGAGGGAGAAGAGGAGGGAAGGAGAGGAAGAGCAAGAGGGAGGAGGAGGGGGGAAGGGGGTGGAGAAGAGGGGAGAGGAAGAGCAAGGGGGGGGAGGAGGGAGGAGAAAAGGAGAGGAAGAGCAAGGGGGGAGAGGAGGGAGGAGAAAAGGAGAGGAAAAGCAGGAGGCGGGGGGAAAAAGGAAGGGGGGGGAGAGGAGGAGAGGAGACGAAGACCAAGAGGGAGAGAGAGAGAGGAGGAGAAGGGAAGGAAAGGAAGAGCAAGAGGAAGGAGGAGGGGGGAGAGGGAGGGGAAGAGGAAAGGAGAGGAGGAGGAGGGGAAGAGGGAAGGAGAGGAGGAGGAGAAGAGCTAGAGGGAGAGAAGGGGGAAGGAGAAGAGCAAGAGGGAGAGAAGGGGGAAGAAGAGCAAGAGGGAGAGAAGGGGGAAGGAGAAGAGCAAGAGGGAGAGAAGGGGGAAGAAGAGCAAGAGCAAGAGGGAGAGAAGGGGGAAGAAGAGCAAGAGCAAGAGGGAGAGAAGGGGGAAGAAGAGCAAGAGCAAGAGGGAGAGAAGGGGGAAGAAGAGCAAGAGCAAGAGGGAGAGAAGGGGGAAGAAGAGCAAGAGCAAGAGGGAGAGAAGGGGGAAGAAGAGCAAGGGGGAGGGAGGGAGAGAAGTGGGAAGGAGAGGAAGAGCAAGACGGAGGAGGAGGCAGGAAGAGAGGAAGAGCAAGGGGGAGGAGGAGGAGGAGGAGGAGAAGAGGGAAGTAGAGGAGGAGGAGAAGAGGGAAGGAGAGCAAAGCAAGAGGGAGGGAGAGGAGGAGGAGAAGTGGGAGGAGGAAAGGAGAGGAAGAAAAAGAGGGAGAAGAAGGAGGAGGGAAGGAGAGGAAGAGCAAGAGGGAGGAGGAGGAGGGAGAGGAAGGGAGGGAAGGGGAAGGAACAGAAAAGGGAAGGAGAGGAGGAGGGGAAGAGAAGATGGAAGGAAGGAGAGGTAGGGAAGGGGGAGGAGAGGAAGAGGGAGGGGGAGGAGAGGAAGCGGGAGGGGGAGGAGAGGAAGCGGGAGGGGGAGGAGAGGAAGAGGAAGAGGGAGGGAGAGGAGGAGGAGAAGAGGGAGAAGGGAAGGAGAGGAGGAGGAGAAGAGGGAGGAGGGAAGGACAGGAAGAGCAAGAGGGAGGAGGAAGGAGGGAGGGAGGGGAAGAGGAAAAGGGAGGGAGAAGGGAAGGAAAGGAGGAGCAGGAGAGAGGAGGAGGGAAGGAAAGGAGAAGAGGGAAGGTGAGCAAGGGGGAGGAGGGAAGGAGGAAAAGCAAGAGGGAGGGGGAGGATGAGGATGAGAGAAGAGGAAAAGCATGAGGGAGGGGGAGAGGAAGAGGGAGGAGGAAGGGAGAAGAAGGAAGGGGGAGGGGAGGAGAGGAAAAGGAGAAGAGGAGGGGGGAGAAGAGGTAGAAGGATAGGAAGGAGGAGGAAATAAGGAGAGGAGGAAGAGATGTGCAGAAAAGGGAGGAGAGGTAGAAGAATGGCAAGAAGGGGAGGAGAGGAAGATGGAGGTGCGGGAGAGGGAAGAGAAGGAGAGAAAGATGGAAGAGGGGCAGGGGACGGGAGGAATGAGGAGGAGGGCACAACAGGAAGAGGGGGGGAGGAAGAAGGATGAGGACAGGAGGAAAGAGGGAGGAGAAGTAGAAGGATGGGGAGGAGAGGAAGAGGGAGGGGGAGGAAGGAAAGAAAGGAAGAGGGAGGGGGAGGAAGGAAAGAAAGGAAGAGGGAGGGGGAGGAAGGAAAGAAAGGAAGAGGGAGGAGAGGATGTTGCACAAGGAGAGGAAGAGGGAGGGGGAGGAAAGAAATTAAGGAAGAGGGAGGAGGGGAGGAGAGGATGTTGCACAAGGAGAGAAAGAGGGTGGAGGGGAGAGGATGTAGCAGGAGGAGAGGCAGAGGGAGGAGGGAGGGGAAGAGGGACAGTGAAGAGGGCAAAAGGTGGAGGGAGAAATTGACAAAGGTATTTTTAATACATCAAGAATTAAGTTTAACAATATACATTCACAAATACTTGGGTGGAAAAAAATAAACAAATAAATAATGCTCACTGTACAACTATCAACCACCTGACATGACACTTTATGGAGTTGGTGCACAGTAATGCACAGATGCAGGCAGTTTCCTTTTTTCTATTTAAAATACTCTCCTAAACTGCATTATTGGCATTTGAAAGCGATTGCTGCAGCATTATTACCTCAATTAGATCAGAGTTTGTCTCCATATGTACAGCCGTCCACACTGCCGCGAGGTACATCACAGAACGTTTGCAACGCTGGCCAAGACGGTAACCCGGAACCTCAAGTTTTCGAACTTCATTCGATGCAGTCACTGGTGGGAGGAAGAGATGAGAATACTTATATATTTCATTCCCCATAATATTTCATTGCTAACATACCCAGGTCATTCAAAGTTCCGGTATGCTGCCACCGGTAGATCCACTTCTGGACACACGATTTTGAGCATCCCAGTCGCTGTGCAATGCCCCTGATACTAATACCCTCCTCGTGTAGAGCGATGGTACGTGCACGGCGTGAGAGTTGGGTGTCGTGGTGGTTCATGCTGCTGACGAATGAAAGGTAGCTAACGTCGATCATACACATCGCCTCGGTAACATAGCAACAGCGCGCACCTGTGCTTCAATCGGGGGGAGGGTTTCGAAGCGTTTCACTTGCTTCTTTACTGTCTCCCCAGCGTTGCCGTCGCTCTGTGGTGTACCTCACGGCAGTGTGGACGGCTGTACATTATAGTGCTGACAATATTAACAAGTTATCAACATAAACAAAATAATCATGTAATGACATTTGGCTATCACGGAAGGTGTGAACCATAAACTGCATTAATTAGATCAGTGTGGTACTGTACTTACAACAAAAATAACATCTACATACCAGTGTACCATAATAGTTGAAAAGATCTACTAAAACAATTCTTATTATACATATAAACCCACTGAGCAAGATGATGTCATTTTTATGTCACTACTACTACTATTATTATTATTATTATTATTATTAGCCTTTTATTCCATCTTGGGATGGCTGTTTAAACTGAAGGAGTTCAATGCAGTTTCAGTTAAAACTTTCATAATTAAACCTTTCCTAAGTTGAATAAAACAATACGGTGTTGATAAAAACTTTCATAATTAGACATTCCTCAGCTGAATAGAACAATCTTGTTGCAGCAAGTACAAGCTGAAAAGGATATTACCAAGACTCAAAAGACTGACTCTAAAAAGTTAATCATTGTTACCATCCCATATTCTTTTTCCCACTTAAGGATGGAGTATAGTGAGGTCCAGAGTGCAAGAACAGAAAACATAAGTGGAATAAATGATCAACAAAATTAGTAATGAAGAGAACTATATACTAACACACTCACCATTCAAGCCCAAGAATCCTATATTAAGCTTCACAGGCAGATGTATATTGTACATGTATTTTTAAACAGATGCACTTAACGTTACAATGAAAACAACTCATTTGGATGACTAAAGTTTAATAAAGTTAAATATGGGACATTAAAATTTTACCATATACTCCTCCATACATACTTCATCCAATCAACTCAACGCAGTCCATTCCCTAGCCACATCATCTTTAACTGTTTTTGTACACAGTGCTCGTTCATCATATCCATCCACAATCTTGGCCTACAATACCTCCACTCACTTTCACTCACTCAAGTATATTTTTTCACCATCTAAAAAATAATGAAATATAAAATAAATTGTCTCTGATATAAAGGGTCCAACATGCTTGCATGTGTTAGCCTTAGGCACCTTATGTCAGCTCTCCATGCTGCTTGATCTCTAGCAACATCCCTATTCAGTCCCAATAACCTAACAACAGTTTCATAACACAAACTCAGCAGTTAGCAGATAATCCCCAACAGTACCTGTGGTACACTCATTTTAACACAGGCTTACACAAAATGACTGCTACACTAACCAAATAAACCATCACCCTCCCAAATCCAGACAAACACCTCAAACACTCCCTCATGTTACCCTACTCAAGCAACCACTCCCACTGGCATGACAGGTACCTAAAATTCTAGGATCTACTAAGGTCACACATGATCTTTTCTCAGTACACTGATAACATCAGAGCAAAGGCATATCATAAACTCAATGTCTTGAAAACATTCTATGAACAGTGACTTACCCTAGCACAAGATGAACCCCCCATTTAAATGGCACAAAAATAGAAAAGCTTAGGACAACACAGAACAAAGCCTTTGGAATAATGACTGGATGCAAAAAGGCCACAAATTCAGACCACTTCTATCAAAAGACAAAAGCCCTCCCACACAAGGATCATAATTATGAGAGACACAGTTCATCATTTCAGGTTAACACTCTTCTCAACCCTGCAACTGTATGTTGCATCACCTTCCACCACAGAGAAACAAAAAGGAAAACCACCAAACACTATGCAAATTGCTTCACCAACATTCCCCCCCCCCCACACACAATATCCAATACATTCAACCAAATAACACCCTTCACAAACCTCCTCCAGACAACATCCCTAAGAAACTTCCCAACCCAAAAAGACAAGACTATATCTAACCAGAATGCAACACAGTCTTCACAAACCTCCACCAGACAACACCCATAAGAAACTTCCCAACCCAAAAAGACAAGACTATATCTAACCAGAATGCAACACAGTCACCACCCTTCCCTCCTACAATGCCAACACAAAATACAACTCAGAAATATGCACAAACTGCAATGCAACGTCTCACACCACGACACACTTTCTCACATCAGGTACCACACAGTCATAACTCAAGCAATCTTTGAACATAAAACTCAACAAAACATCTATGAGAATGGCTACAGTATGCATTTTACTTTCCTAAATTCTTCTCCCAATTAGGACATTCTGTCAGAGTTGCATCCTGTGTATTCCACAGGTCTTAATACTACTCTTAGCAAACACTTCAGATTTCAAAACAGCATAACCTACACAGTCATAACAGCCAACCTACACAAAGCCAGAAATTTAGAGTCGCAATGCTGCAAGCACTGCAAATTTTGTCCATAATACAGATAAAATAATCCACACATAGCTATATTCGTGAGACTAAATTCGTGGTATAATAAAAAATATATGAAAAGAAGCTATTTAAAGTAAGACAAAATATATCTGAAAAGTATAACAAGCCTAATACCAGACTTGTGGTATAAATAAAATATACTAAAAGAAGCGATATGAAGTATAAGACAAAATATATCTGAAAAATATAACAAGCATAATACTGGACTTGTGGTAAAACAGGAAATATACCAAAATACTCGTATGCGATACGAGGTATAACAAGGCAACATACGTCAGAAAAATGTAATAAGCATAATACCAGACTTGTGGCATATCAGGAAATATACCAGAAACATGTATGTGGTATAACAAGACAAAATATATCTGAAAAATATAACAAGCATAATACTGACCTTGCAGTATAACAGAAAACACCAAAAAGATAAAAATGTAAGGTATTATGAGACAATATACTGTACCTTCATACTGACTTATAAAAGTCCATATCAAGCATGTACATATAAAATACAATATTATTACACTATGCTCTGTTGCATAGTGGAGTGAATTTTTTTTTTTTTTTCTTTTTTATGAAACTGATTTGCTTTAGGAGGTCACCATTATTTTAAGATGTCACCAAACCACAAAGTAATCCAAGCACCTCTTATCACTAAACCTCTAAGTAATGTCACCAATGATTTATGTCACCAAACCTCTCTCTACCTGTCACTGAGAACTATCTGTGTGTCACCAAGCATATAAGTTGGTCACCAAGCATATACTGTAATATCACCAAGCGTATATTTTTCTGCCAACAATCATATTTTAATGCCAGAAAGTAACTGTGTGTTGGCAGACAAAGTTTGTCGATAAATTGCAGCTTTCAGCTAGAGTGATCTTCATGTTGGGATTTATTGCTCACGTTATGCCACTCAGGGATGCGTGAGGCTGGTCACTCTCATCTTAAATGTCAGGATAAACTTGCCTAGCCCCGGGCTTCTACGCTCCTCATGGGACAATGTAGGATTGGATGATGGGTAGATAGATGGCTTCTAGTAGCTCCAATATATGGTTGTGGAGAGGGATGCCTTCATGTGGTGGTGCTGATATAAGTGGTTGCTTCTACTGCCCACCTACACAAGCATCCCTTGATTCATCTCCCAAAGGTTGAGGGCTGCAGGAGGACAATTTAAACATCCCTTGACTCTTATCTCCCAAATGGGAGTTGTGGACTGCAGGAGGACAATATCAATATCCCTCAACTCATCTCCCAAACAAAGGGTTGTGGAATGCAGAACGGCAATTTCAGGCTGCACTCCACAGGGTTCATATTTCCAATGAACCTGGAGCCAAAGCAACAATATATACATGAAGATCACTCTACCCAGGTCCACCACGAGGAGGTAAGCTGCTCAGACCCACACCATGCCCGTCCCAACCACCCTACCATTGGACATGCTGCCATCATCAGTATTGCATAGGCCTTGCAGTTTTACATGTTAGTCTGTCTCTGTGTTCACTGATGGCAGTAAACGTTTGATTTTAGGATAAACGTTTCAAATTGGAGGCAATAAGTATGGCTTTCAAATTCTTCTTGATCTTCATCTTGGTCTTATCTTCTTAAGAACATACCAAGAACAGAAACTGGTGTGTGAGGAGAAAACACACCCACAGGAGGAACTGGTGTGTGTGAGGAGACAACACACCCACAGGAGGAACTGGTGTGTGTGAGGAGACAACACACCCACAGGAGGAACTGGTATCTGTGAGGAGAAAACACACCCACAGGAACTGATGTGAGCAGGAAAAAACACACCAACAGGAACTGGTGTGTTTGTGAAAAGAAGACAACACACCAATAGGAACTGGTGTGTGTGACAAATAAAACACACCAAGAACAGGAGCTGGTGTGTGTGGAATGGTGAGCTCACACTGAGAACAGGATCGAACACTAACCACCAACAAATTTCCGGTCGCGCAATCGGTCGCACACACGTGGCACCTTCCACCCAACTTCCATCCATCCATCCATTGCCAGACGCCATGTATCCCAAATGGGGTGGCCAAGGGCTTAGAGTTAATTGTTTTACAGGGAGGGGCACTAATCCTCCACCAACCCCACTTACACGTAGGGATGAAAATAGAAATATATATATATATATATATATATATCCACCCAACTTATCTACATTAAAATACATTAAAAGGGTTTTAGCTAGCGAATCAAGCCAACCATATCACGGCCTCTGCGCAGATACTTCTGTAAGTAGCTTGGTGACATTTTGGTGACAACTTACTTTTCTAATATAGAAAAGTTCGTCCAATTTGGAAACCTTATCGTTTGGTGACATTATATATGTAGGATGCAGGATGTTTTATATTATATGTAATATAAAACAATTTCACCCATTTAGAAACCTAACTAAATGGAGGCACCCTAGGATTGTGATGTAGAATATTCAGGTGCTGCATGTACGTGTGGCCGAAACAGATCTAAATCATGACAGGTGGTTGGGGTTCTTGCCTAGGCAATGGTGTGTGAAGATTGAGAGGATGTGAAATATGTATCAGCGTCCCACGTATGACATTCAGATAAGTGCTGGTGCCCTGATTAACGAGCAACACATCGGCCCAGACTATACTCAATTCAATTAGTCCGACACCATCAGGAATGACATCAGTGCCTCAGGTGTTGATGACCCCACAGATATGGTGCCAGGCAGGGTGAAAATGGCATATAGCCCGATTGTTTGTTGTGCCCAGGGGTTATGGCCTCAAAAGCGTCCTCTCGGGTACATCCAACACCCACACGGCATATAAAAAACAGTTTAGATAAAAATTACTAAAATCAAAATTGAAAATACATTATTCAATGGAAAAAAAATAGTAAAAAGGCAACCACGTGATTGTCACACGCAAGGGCCGAGTGCATGTGATGGCCGGAACGTCCCGCCTTTGTGACATCTCGCCGCTCACCTTACGTGCCTGTTGTGGGTTCGTGCAGTACATCCTAGGGCCAGGGCATCACATTTAAGACCCCATCTTTGCGACCCCCTGGTAAGAAGACCATCCCCACACAACAAACAAGCATGGCGAGATGACATCAATTTGACAGAAACTGGGGGGATATGTATGTGTGGACTATTCTAAGTACCCAGCCACCCAGACTTCACACGAAGAGAGACAGTGAGAGAGAGATAAGGGGGAGGGAAGGGCGGGGACATTTACTTAATTTAGCCAGTGAAAACACCTGAAATTCAGTACGCTAAACGATACGGTAATGAACCATACCGTGTCAGGGTTTGGCAAATTTTTACGGCCGGATACCCAATCCTGATACCAACCCTCCCCAATTCACCCGGGCTTGGGACCGGCATTGAGTTGAGCTGGCTTCCTCCTGGGATCAAACGCATCTCAATGGCTGGGTTAAAATGTCATATGCTCCTTTCAATCTAACTTAACCTAAAACTGCACTTTTACTTCCATCCATCCATAAACAATCGGAGAAATAGGACATAACTTCGATAAATTTCAAAAAGAGTTCATGAGGCAAAAAGAGGAAATATACCATGAAATTTATGACAGAAACGAAAGATGGGAAGAAATCCATGGAGAGGTTTATATAAAAAAAAAAAAAAAAAAAAAAAAGTGGACTCCAGACTTCAGCTATCTTCCTCTTGCAGTCCACCTTTCCCTCTTCATGGGGCAAAGAAATAGATGTAGGACCTTTGTATATGTAAAACTGCTACTGCTCTATCTAGAATACTGTCAATGTCCACAATACTAGAGAGAGAGAGAGAGGGAATCCAAGGAGTAACAGGTTCTTAAGGGAAATGGACCCAAATGAGAACACTGGTCCAATGTCATATATAGATCCAAGGAAGGATATAGGTCCACGAAAGATACAGCTGCCTCTCAATGGGGGGAATAAGTCTATGTGGAAAGTAAGTCCAAGAAGGGAATACATGCAAGGGTGAAAATAGGTATACAGGTGACAATAAATCCCTGAGTGGCAATAAAATAGGTCCATGGATGACAGTATGACCTTGAGTGATAATAAAATAGGTCCATGAGTGACATTAAATCCCTGAGGGAAAAAAAAAAAGGTCCATGAGTGACATTAAATCCGTAAGTGAATAGGTCCATGGATGACAGTATGACCTTGAGTGATAATAAAATAGGTCCATGGATGACAGTATGACCTTGAGTGATAATAAAATAGGTCCATGGAGGACAGTATGACCTTGAGTGATAATAAAATAGGTCCATGAATGACAGTATGACCTTGAGTGATAATAAAATAGGTCCATGGAGGACAGTATGACCTTGAGTGATAATAAAATAGGTCCATGGATGACAGTATGACCTTCAGTGATAATAAAATAGGTCCATGAATGACAGTATGATCTTGAGTGATAATAAAATAGGTCCATGGATGACAGTATGATCTTGAGTGGAAATAGGTCCATGGATGACAGTATGACCTTGAGTGTTAATAAAATAGGTCCATGGATGACAGTATGATCTTGAGTGGAAATAGGTCCATGGAGGACAGTATGACCTTGAGTGATAATAAAATAGGTCCATGAATGACAGTATGATCTTGAGTGGAAATAGGTCCATGGAGGACAGTATGACCTTGAGTGGTAATAAAATAGGTCCATGGATGACAGTATGACCTTGAGTGAAAATAAAATAGGTCCATGACAGTATGACCTTGAGTGATAAAATAGGTCCATGGATGACAGTATGACCTTGAGTGATAAAATAGGTCCATGGATGACAATAAATCCATGAGGAAATAAAATAGGTCCATGGGTAAAAAAAGAAAAAAAAAGTCCACAGGTACAAATAGGTCCCCAGGTGGAAAAAAAAAATTGCAAGGTGAAATAGGGCCCTGAGGAAAAATGGGTCCATTGGAGACAGTAGGTCCATTAGGGGACAATAAACCACTAGGGGGGGGAAGATAGAGGTGTGGTGGAAGATGGAAAAATGGGGGAAATATAGATCCACACAGGGAAAATAGGTACAACTCCACCTAAATTAAGGAAATAGGGATAAAAAAAGCAGGATAAATATCATCATTATCATTACTTTAACCTTTATTCTCACCTAAATATGGAGATAGAAAAAAGAAAGACACTGGCTGATGAAAGTGATCTGAAGCTTCAAGTAAAATGAAACCCTGTTCAGAGTGGCTATCTTATACGGGGATTATGCTTCACTGACATGGAACTAAGAGTGAGTGAAGCTTCAAACCTGAGTCTGCAATGAGTCAGGCAAATCATTTAGCCGTTGGTTCTCACAGAGTGAAGTGCTGGTGCATGGAAAGGCTTTATCTATGCTCTCCCCTGTAACTGTGCCTAAAACTGCCATCTCTCCATCTTGAAAGGTAAGCTGTGACAATTAATTAACTCTAAGGTATGGTGAAAGTAAAGAAAAAAAGTCTTATTCTGCCAATGACCTGCAACATATGGTGGTATGCAACATATGGTGGTAGTGACTACTAGAAGTATTATGGAATGAGATCTACCTATAGTAACATGCACTCTTAATTTGACAACAACCTGTAACATATGGTGCTAGTGACTACTGGAAGTGCTATGGGATGAGATCAGACCTATAGTAAAATACATTTTTAATCTGCCAATGACCTGTAACCAACTGTGCTGGTGACCATGGGAAGTGTTATGGAATAAGAACCTATAGTAATATACTGTACTCTTGTTCTGGCAATGAGCTGTTACTGTGCAAGGTATTAAAACTAGTTTATGGTGCTAGTCACAAAAAGTTACAAAAAGGGTGTAGAGCCACAGCACTGTCTTAATCACAATTCACCTAAAGGAAATATGCTGAAAATGGACAAAAACCACTGTTATGGTAATGCTGTGAACTAAAAATGAAAATTACCATATAATTTCCTTCAGGCAATACTAGGAAAGATGACAATGAAAAGGAGTCTAGTGAAAAGTCCTGTAAGTAAAGCCTAACCATGCACCTATAAGCTTTAATTTAAAACTCAATAACTATGTGCTATGTCTACTGTGACAGGTACACCAAAAATAGACTGGGACAACATCAGTGTGACACCAGGGATCAGCGACTTAACAGAAAGTCTGCAAGAAATTCAGCAGCGTGGAGAGTTGCCATCAGGTGACCAAGGCTGACGCATGCATGATGGAGTCTTTACAAGCAAACAAATATCAGCATAAGGAAACCAAGACGTATTAAGATCTGTGCCCTTCAGGACCATAAAACAGCTTGAACTGCTGCCCTATGAAGCCAACAAAAAGGTAAGCTGAATTTTACACATTTACATTACCCAAACCTCTTTCATTTTTAATTAGCCTAAATTTGCCATCCTTCCATGCTGAAAACAGAGTTGCAATTACAGACTGACACTACAATACAGTCAACCTTACCAAGTTCAAACTCCTTGGGTTGAAGCTGTGTTTAAATTTTATAAATAACTTGAAAACTTCAGAAGGATGTACTCTAGTATCAATTGATAATGCATTTTTTTTCATACTATCGAGCTGCATGGAGAGCCGCCAATGGGTGACTAAGGCTGATGCATGCAAGCATGCTGGAGCCTTTATAAACAGATGAAACGAATGAATGAAATGCGACCAGCCTTTCTATTCATACTGACACTTAGTCTCCTTTTCAATCAAAATTTCTTGCTTCCATTTCCCTGAATAAGGATAATCATATTAAAGTGATTGAAACAGGCAAGGAAGCTTTATCAGAACAACAAAATTATTTTACTATTCTTACAATACTTTTAATTGGGGGAGGCAGTGGCTCAATCGGTAGAGAGGTGGCCTGCAGTTCTAATGGACCACAGTTCAAATCCTCACTGAGGCAGGGAACAGTTTATGGATTTGAATTTTCATAAAAAAGTAGGCTTTACTGATCTATCAGAAGACCCGTTGACATGTTGTAAAAACACCTCTGCTAATATCAATACACCAGTCCTGTATGAGACAGCCCTATCATGTATTCGATATAGACGGTGGGTGTTAGTGCCGAAGTGGTGACATGTGGTGATGTAGGAGGATTACTGGGCCTTAGGGATATGCCCTGAGGATAGGCCCAAAAACCTTTGGCCAGAGTCGGACGGACACACACACAAAAACACATAACACTTTGCAATGATTTTCATTAGACAATTCCCTAATCTGATTCACCATAAACTATAAAAAGCTTTTCAATACTTTGTTATTATACCTCCAACACCAAAATGGATTCTTGGGAACAGGTTGCACAGCCTGTTCCATCCATGCTTATGCCTAATTCCATTCTTTCTGAGCTGTCTTAGCATTAAGTCATTTCATCATCCCAAGAAATAACTGCTCAATGCTTGGCCTCGAGTGCTAGCCAATTAAACTTATGTACCAGTCCTTTGGCTAGACCTTGTAGTCCTGCAAGTTTTAGTAAACATTATGTTATGGCTCCCTGATTCTGGCATTATTATTATTTTTTTTTGACTAAGGATCAAAATGTCCTGCAGTACATCAGGTCAGCTCAGATGTTGCTGCACTGCAACACAAAATTTTCAGTGAAAAAGGATCACAAAGCAAAAACTTGCTGGTGGAACTGCAGCCCACTCAGCAATACACATATAAGACTATGCCAGAAGCACATATAAACTTACTGTCTGCAACTTTCACTGTGTAAATTTATCAGAGACCCCTATTCCTTTAAACTGTAGTACCGCCCCAAGATTTTGAGGCCCTGTTTTACTTGTTCTGTGGTCTGCTTACCGTGAATTACTAACTTTAAAATGCTTCCCAACTTTCTGATACCACAGCTTCACTTCAACTGTGTGCAATCTCTGTATACCTTCACTATAATTCCTAAGTTCTTTCTTCATGTTACCCTATCATCACTGTGCATGAGTGCTGTGTGCAATCTCTGTACTGTATACCTTCACTATAATTCCTAAGTTCTTTCTTCATGTTACCCTATGATCACTGTGCATGAGTGCTTCCCCACATAAAACTATGCTTCCTAGCCTTCATCCACTTTGCTTCAATTTATTTCCCCGGCTTCCTTCTAATGCCTTAACACTGTACTGCTCTACTACCACTGTGTTCCCTTAAATTAACAAACCTCTGAGCTTTTCTGCCATAACTTTTCCCCAAACACACAAGCTAGCAATCACTTCCTTGAAAACCTGATTAAAATTAAATCTTGAGGAAGTATGACAGAGGAAAAAATAAATTAAAAAAATGAAAATACAAGATCCATCAACAGGTTTTTCCCAGTAACAGATTGCTGCTGTTCAAATTCTCTTTCACATTATAAGGCAAATGTATAATAACCAAACACGTACAGTACCATGAAAATGACATCTTTCTATCCATCACATACTGCAATACAATATGCAGCAAATCCCCCTCCCTTAACTTTTTTTTTTTTTTTTGAGGGAGGGGGGACAATCTGACTCCCCACCAACTACACCATTACCTAAAACTTACCCTCTATCCCGCAAAAGGCAGATAGTTGACTACACAAGGGAAACTTCAGTCTCTCGTCTTTTAAAGCCAATGTATTTAGGTATATCAAAATGAAGAGATTTTGGATACAGCATTCTTAACTGCATAAGCACAGAATAAAACTTTCCAACCCTACCCAAGACAAAAGGGTACCTTTTAGCCCAGTTGATGGCCAGGAGTTGTCAGACTAGCTGATCTGACCAGCAACCAGTGAGATTCATTTCCACTTTATAACTAAGGCTCACTGAATTTCATGAAAGCAAGATTTAGCAATCAAGTTGTTGAACTGGGAAAATTTCATAGAACGAACACAAACCAACTTCAGTAACAATGATTTCATTTTTACCTCATACCTAAATCTCATTAACTTTAATGCACCCATGACATCATTCAATTTGCAGGAGTAGCCCATTCCCATCAGATAAAAACAAACCTATTACAGCCAGACTTCAATGTGGCCACCACCTTTCCCTGCTACAAAACCAACACAAAATGCAACTCATGAAAAACTCCACATGGCTCGCACTGAAATGCAGACTCCCACACCACAGCACACTTATCACAGGCACCATACCATCACAAGACAGACAGTCCTTTAAACATAATCAAAAAAAAAAAAAAAAAAAAAAAAAAAAAAAAAAGACATCTAGGAATGACTAGTCAAAGTCACCAACTTCCTGCAGTCAGGAGTAAGATGACGGGTTTCAACAACAAAAACACTAGAATATAAAGCTAATCGTGGAAAACTGCTATAAAAAGAATGTTCGCGCCACAATATTATCTTACTCTACCGCTGCTGAGCTACAGCATGGGGGAAAAAAGAAGTTAGGGCGAAATATTGTCATTATAGCTTACATCATTCCCATATCAAAGTTGCTATGAGGTGAAGAGCTGGTTGCATGAAAGTCCATGACCTATTTTGTGAGGAAGAACATGTACAGTACAGTTAAGGACATGGTTTACCTATTACTCATTTGTGTCCACTGCATCTATTTCACTTAGGGATATGTCTGTTACCTGGCTCTTGATTATCAGAATTATCTATGGGCAGATATATAAATAAATCAAAACTCTCCCAGCTGAGAATAATAACCAGCAGAGGAAAGTGGGAGATGAAATCTAAGATGATAGTTTGTCACTGTACAAGATAGAGCATTTTCTAATTTGCACTGCACTGTTTTGGTTAATATGAGATGAACATTTGGTATAGTTATTCCATTATGTACCCAGTATCAATAAGTTTAAATCCATACACCACAGTGCTGTTAGCCTGGAGGGGAGAAAAAATAAAATCCTTCAATTCTGCTTCATCTATGCAGTATACATTATTATGCCACGTAAATTTTTCTACACATCTTAATCAAAATATTGACAATCACCATCATCATTAGTGTTCACCATCATATAATAACAATCATTAATTATCATCATTATACAAGTTGCATTAATTTCATATGCCTCAGGACAATTTTAATTCATTTTGGCTATTATCATATACCAGAACTCATCTTTAAAGAGAGCCAATTGGACTGGAGGGTTTATTGCAAATGTGTAAGAACATACTGTAACATTTTTTTATAATTTCAAACAAGTTTCACAAAGACAGTATATAAAAAAAAATTAATAATAATTACAACAACAGTAATTCCTCATAGTAATTTCAAAGTATACAAAATTTACAATTAAGCTCTATGTATAATTATGCAGGAAGGTAATTTTCTGCCTTAAAGGTTTAGCTCCTATAACTCCAAGATATATATTTTATTCTTGCTACTACAAGACTATTTTATTCCTTGCGTAAGAAAGAACACCACATGTAATTGGATGCCTGGTGGTTAGTAAATGGGTAGGTGGGTGGGGGGTGCTCTTTATAAAGTAGGTACCGGTAATAATGCACAGCACTAAAACTATGTTATCTTGAAAACTGTTAAAGTTACAGTAGACCTACACACATCACTGGAGAGCTTGTGAAAAATTGATGGATGCTGCTCAAATTACCTCTTGCAAAATGTTAGGGATGATTTGATAGGCACGGTTAGTGGTATGGACACAATGAAAGGATATGAAGAGGTGCATGTATGGTACAAAGAATGAGGAGAGCGAAAATACACTAGAGTTTGGAGAAGCAACGAGCATGACTGTGTTCGGCAAGAGATGGTAGGGTGATTACATGTAAATCTGGGGGTAATAGTATCCAGATTGACTACTTCCTGGGCAGGAGGCCTGATAAGATGCTGACAAAGGATGTGAAGGTTATAGAGCTCAGTGTGTGTGTGCAGCAATATTGGCTACCTGTGACAGGGTACAATAAAATCGGGCACCAAAGATGGGACCTATGCACCCAGGAGGAAAAAAAAAAATGGAAGTTGGAAAAAACCAAGAAGGAAGGGATGCCTTCTATAACAAGATGAGTTAAAAGTGGCCAAACAGGGTGCTGTACATAGAAGTGTCAATTAGCAGTACAGAGCTCTCAAGAACAATCTCTAGAGTTACTGATTCAGTGTGTAGATGAACAAGGGGTCCACCAAGACATAAGGTAACATGGTGATGGGGTGAGGATGCAGAAGCTGCAGATAAGGAGAAAAGAAGACTTTTCCAGGAATGGAAAAGGGGTGGCAAGAGAGAGAGACTTGGCTGCCATGCACAAGATCAGACGGAAGGTATACAGGGCAAAGTCTGAGTATCACAGACTGCTATTGGAAAGCCTGAAAGTGTCAAAAAGAATCCGTGAAACCTGAAAAAAATCACCTGTGAAACTTGAAAAATGTCCAAATGACAGACCTCGCAATTGCAAAACATACCAGTAGGTCGATGGGTGTCAGCGTGAAAAAAAGTAACGTACCCATACGTTGACAGGACGCGGCAGGTTAAGGGAACTGTTGCCTCTCCGGACATTCAGAGGACTCTCCCTACATGCTATGGGGTCTTTATATGCAGCATGTTAGAAGTCTTATGCTGTCCAGTAGTGATATGGGGAGTAAATGAAGGGATACTTGTAGGCTCAAATGTACGGAGATGATAATGATTAGATGGATGTTTGGTGTGTCTTTGAATGACAGACCAGGGAGGCTAGGATTGCAAACTGATAGCTAAGAAAAGGATGGGACTTGAATGCATTAGTACTGCAATGAGAAGGGGTTGACTGAGATGGTCTGGACTTGTGAAGAACAAGGAGAATGATAACTGGATGCAGAGGGTAAGAGGTGTGAACGTTGAGGGTAGGGTTGCAAGAGGCAGACCAGAAATGACCTGGGATGTGGTCACATTGGGACTGAATGGAGGCTGCTATAGATCGAGCAAATGGATAGCTACCATTTGGTGACCAAGGCCAACACATGCAGGCATGTTGGTGCCTTTACACCAAAGGCTTGAAAAACTAATGTATTTTATGTAACATATTCGGTCATTGGTCTGTGTATCAACCTGTCACCAAATCCTTTCTTACCCCTGATTTTGGTGATATGAGAACCCAATCCCATATAACCTCTTTTGGTGTGTAAAGGCCAACGGTTAAGCTACCACAGTACAGTACATTAATGGTAGTCAACCAACCTCCCTAGATAACATGACTGAAAAACCTTCAGTCACCTTTTCTGATCTGAACCCAGGCAAGCCATCATACTGACTGGGGTATTGTAACCACATGTTCACCAAGTGCTCTAGTGCATGTAGGAATTTCTTTAGACTAATAACAGAGAACTGTCTGAGGTATTACAGCAGTCAAAGGGTTGGCAGATGAATTTAAAATGAAATCTAATAAAACTGATACCATGATTCCTCTTGATGACATCCCCAATTTAGGTTAGCCATGGTACAGCTGATGTTTTCAATGGACTGGAAGATAAACAAAGTGCTAAAACCAGCTTTCTGTTTATTCCTAAGTGTGTCTCAAATATCAGACAAATAGGGCAATAAAATAAATAAATAAAAGTAAAAGGCATGAACGGAACTTGAATTTGGCTTTTATCTTGATTTTGTTTTTTCCTTGAGGGAACAATCTTGTGGGTTCCTGACCTTTGATTCCTTCTTCCTTGCATTTTATTTATTTATTTATTAAAAAAAAAAAAAAAAAAAAAGGTACAGCTATGGCCTGGAAGCTAAATCAACTATCAAATGGACTTACAATGAGGAATTACTGCATGGTTCTGCCACATTACTGACCTGGCACAATTACAATCAAAAGTTTGCTGACACTTCCCTGCCAGTTGTTGAGTGGAAGGTGATATATAGTATTATGAGACAGCAATATGAATCAAATAACACATGGGACTGAGAAGAAAGGACATTCCTATCCTCGGGAAAGAATGTTAATTACATAAAATACTGATGAGCCTGGGAAAGAGAGAAATTAATTACAGAAAACAGAGAATTGTGATGTGACACCAACATAAACGGAATGAGAAGAAATATTAGTCTTTGATGCTTGGGAAGGAATGAGAAATCTGATACAGGAAATACTTTGTTGTGAGAAGCACATGACAAATGGGTCTGAAGAGGAGGGACACTGACATTCAGGGAGGAATGAGATACAGGGAAGGCATAACACAATGCTGGAAGGAGACTGTCCGTGAATTTTTGCTTGCAATTGTAACTCAGGTCCATGGAAAAGCAGTGATTGACTTACCTTGTAATATACAAAGAGAAAATTATAAAAGTACTGAACACAGGCGTCTGCCAGTGTCAATGGTGCAGACAGAAGCAGCCAATATAAATGCCCCTCAACTCCCTCCCCCTGCAAGGGGGATGGGGGACTGCAGGGTGAGGTAGGGTCCAAAACTCATACACTTAATATGGTAAGGGTACAACACCAATTTTCCAGCATCAGATGGTCCAGCTTTTAATCTGGACAGAATCACGAGAGGGCACTTGAAAATCCCGCACCTGCCAGACTAGTTTACCAGGTGGCCGTTGTGTCCAGTGTTGTGTGCGCTCAATGGAATACTTATTTTCATCACTGGTATCTGTTGAAGCTTTATAAATGAGGGTGGAGTGAATAAACCATTGTTGCATTTCAGAGTTGTTTGCACGTGAAAGCCATTCGCCACGACGCAGGCCGTAACATAGTAACCAATACGTTGCTACCCAGCGACCTATTGCACTGGCCGCCTGTACTCTCAAGTATATTTTCATTCACCTGTCTGGCCATGATAGCGTATGAACAGCTGTCTGGGGAGATTCAATGCAGTAAGAGCTAAAAACAATGTAGCAGGATAAGACAGAACTGTTGAAAAAACTGGACCGTGGCATTCCCATGTGGAAGTTGTGTGAACACATATGGTACTGGTTCCTCAATTGCTTATGACATCAAAAAGTAAGGGAAAAAATACTGATTTGCTGGGAAGACAGTGATTCGAAAAAGCAAATGAACATGAGAAAAACAATGAAAGACGAGCACTGAACATCATATGGAATGGTTTCGACGGCATCAGATAAAGTGGACTTGTCAGGAAGCTTGATAACAAACCATGCTCAGTTCTTCCATAAAAAAAAAATTAAATTAGAACATGTGTGTGATTACTCTGAAGGATAGTGGGTCAGTGATGCACTGCTGAATTATTATACATGATCTCCAATGGTCCCAGCTGATTTACTAAATATGACATAAGTAGCCTCGGTTAGTCTGGCTATACGGTTCATCCAACATGGCTCTGGAATGAAGGGTGCCAGAAAATTGGTGTTGTACCTGTATTTAAAAATTAGGGAAATGAAACTCAAAACCCTAACGTATATTTTTTACGATAAAGAGTAAGAGGGGTGCCTTCACGTGGTGGCACCAATACAAAAAGGGCAAAGTACAGTATAGGAATGCCCTTCAGCTATCTTTTATCATAAATCCCATGAGGATTTTGGACTGCAGGAGAATGGATACTTCAGCCTGCAGTCCAGTGGGTTCATATCCAAGGGCCTCAACAACAGTTAACTGAATGCGGCTCAAATCATAGACCTATAATCCTATGTCAATATTTCTCAATCGATATCAGTCTGCTGCCAAATTCCTTAATCCCAAGCATTCCCCATGGCAAAATACTAATTATAGGTCAGGCTAAAGTGAAATGAGTATACACACTGTATAACCAAAAGCCATAATCCCACATGGGGTGGATAGTACTGGCAGAACCATTTTTGTACTAAGCAACAATTAGTAAAAAAAAATATCTTGTTACTCACAGAAGCCCATACAGAACAGTAGAGGCATTGGTGGTGGGGGATGGTTGTGGTGGTGGAGGTGGTGAGGGTGGCAGTGGTTGTGGTGACGGTGTTGGTGGTAGGCATTTGTAGTAATAGAAGTGTTGGTGCTTCAGTTTTCATTTGGAACATGAGGACACTCCCTGAAATCCAATAATATGTCTTAATGCTCAGGTCTGAACATAAGATAACCCATTTACTATGGAGGATTTACATCATAAATCTTTTGGTGGTAGGCATTTGTAGTAATAGAAGTGTTGGTGCTTCAGTTTTCATTTGGAACATGAGGACACTCCCTGAAATCCAATAATATGTCTTAATGCTCAGGTCTGAACATAAGATAACCCATTTACTATGGAGGATTTACATCATAAATCTTTTTGGTGGTAGGCATTTGTAGTAATAGAAGTGTTGGTGCTTCAGTTTTCATTTGGAACATGAGGACACTCCCTGAAATCCAATAATATGTCTTAATGCTCAGGTCTGAACATAAGATAACCCATTTACTATGGAGGATTTACATCATAAATCTTTTTAGTTTACGAAATCAGTGCTGAAGAAGTATGCCCTCACATGCTGGAAATGACATAACCCGGCTGCTCTGCTACCTAACTTTATAAAACTTCAACTCCTTCCTATTCCCTCAAGAGAGAAAGGTGTGCTGCAGGAGGAAAACTTCAGCCTGCAGCCCATTTAATTCATATCTAGACTAGGTTGGATCACAACAAAATAACAACAGCTATAATCGGTAATAATCATAATGGCTGAGTGATAAATTACAATTCACTTTTACAAATATCCATCCATCATCCAATCTTGTATCGCCCTATGAGGAGCATAGGAACCCAGGGCTAGGCAAGTTGGTCCTGACATTTAAGATGAGAGTGATCAGCCTCACTCATCTCTGAGTGGCATTACATGAGCAATAAACCCCAACCACACCTTGGACATAAACCTACACACTCAATCCAATTGGAGCACCTTAATTACCCACTAAACCACCTGGCACCATAATTTGGTTATATGGTTGCCACCCAGTACAGTAAATGGTTTCCTGGTGTACCGGAAACCATTTGGCTTGTCACTCAGTGTAGAGCCACCCACAGGCAGAAGGAAGAGGAAAGAATAAATTAAGAAAAGGCAAATCAACTTTATCGCTGGTAAGAGAATTTTAATACAAAAATTCTGTATATCATACTAAGGATTTAACAACAAATAAGGAGGTACAAAAAGGCTACTTTACAATAAGGGGCAATCATTTCACATACAACTACCAGTACTGTGAATTGAGAGCTAATAAATTTATGAGCAGCAATGAAGCTTCAATATGCAATTTCTTTTTAATGAGGACTTTCGTCTACTTATAATAATGTCATTATTAGTAAAATTAATATACCATATATACCAGAAGTAAATGAACTAACTAGCAACAATAGTCAGACAGACTTTCATCAAGGCAGTGGCCATTAACAAACTGCCTCCATTTCTCCATCAATCTGCCCTCCCTCCATGTCCCACCTCCTGAAAAAAAAAAGGATAAGAATTAGTGTTTTGAAAACCAAAAGTGTATTCTTGTGGGCCCTTGAGGCTTTGTAGCATTTCTTCCAAACCAGTTTGAATGTTCCACCTTAACATTCCCTTGTATGCTATATATGGCTGTTTTAAGGTGCTGGAGAGGAATGCCTGTATGATAACTTCTACTATTATAATAACTCTGCTCCACAGCTTCACAGAAACATTCAACTACTTTCCTATCCCTCCACAGGAAGGCTGCAAACTGGAGAAAAATGGCAACTTCAACCTGCAGTCCACTAGGTCTTCTTCCCCCTCATTTAGAGACATTTGTTCGCAAAATCCAGGGGAAGTCGCAATTTGGCCGTTTGTTATATCCGAAATTTGCAATACCAAGGTTCATTATAGCGAGGGTTTACTGTATATATGTATATGCAAAATCAAACTACTACGCACAATACCAGTACTCCAAATTCTGGCAGCGTTCTGCGGTCTTTCGGATGTTTTTAGACATCAAAATACACATTGGAATGTGCAATGTAAAGCTAAACACCAAGGGAAATATATAAAAAAAAATATGCAAAACCACACAAATATGCACATCACCCCTCCTAATTTTGGCAGTGTTCTGAGGTCTTTCAGCTGTTTTCAGACATTAAAACACACATTCCAATATGCAATGTAATCTTCAACACTAAAGGAGTCAATCTTCATCTGACGATAAGTGCTGCAATTTTGTCAGAAATGACAGAGTCCCTGACTGCCCACAGATCCATGGCCAGCCTGAGTGGCATCAACTCCCTGTCACAGTGAGGGTGCTCGGCATATTTGAGCACCTGCTTAATGCCGGCCCGCAGAAAACCAAGAAGAGGTAGTGATGGAGTGGTGGGATGGCCAGAGTCAGGGTCCTCATCCTCATCGCTTTCCTCTGTCGGTCCTGCAGGGACAGCAGCAGCGGTCTCCTCATCAGACATCTGATAACCTGGATCACAGCCGTCATCGTTCAGCCAATCCCTCACATCGTCAATGTCCACATCCTTGCCTGCATTTCATAGCCAAAGGTGGAAATTGTTCACATCAAATCCTTCTAAGTCATGCAAGGCCTCACATCCCTGAAGGAGACGATACCAACCACTTACCAAGGTTTTGGTGGAAACTTCCTTCCAAGCACTGGCCCGGTTGAAAATTGCAGACCCCATGTTGTAACGCCGCAGAGTCTCCAAGGTCCACTCCCCACGTGTGTTGACCCCTTCCTCATCCTTAGGCACCACCTCGTTGAGGAACCTCCGACAGTACAATCTCTTGGCCGCCACGACAACATCCTGGTCCATTAGTTGAATGTGAGCTGTCATATTAGGTGGCAGAAACAATAACCTAATCCGCCAGTCATCAGCAACCAAATCTTTCTCCGACGGATGAGCAGGGGCATTGTCAAGGATCAGGAGAGCTTTAACCTGGCCGCGAGGGATTCCAAGTTCCTCTGTCTGATGATGGATAATCTCCTTGACAAAGTGTCTGTGAAACCAATCTCTGAAGATCTTTGCGGTAAACCAGGCCTTCACAGAATGGTACCACACAACAGGCAGGCTATCCATCAACCCACAGAGACAACATGGCTGTTTTGCACATCCAACAATAACGGATTTGAGGTGGTTCATCCTGTTAGCAAATGGCACAGCACAACACCGTGACACATTGTTTGGACAACTTTCAGCCAGGCACAGTCTTCTCCATGTATTCTGCCAGGGTGTTGGTGGGCACTGCAGAAGAATAGGCCAGTTTCATCAGCTCTGTACACCTGACCAAGAGCAAGGCCCTCCTTTTTGATCAGGCGCTGCACTTTATGGTGAAATGGCTCAACGTCCACCACTGCTGCATCGAAAGCCTCGCCATGTGCCTTACAGCCAGTAAGTCCAATTCAAAGTTTGAACCAGAAGAGCCAACCTTCGGATGCCTTGATGTCATGCACGTTTTGCAGGCGTGCAAACTTCTCGGCTGCAGCCTTCAACTCAGTCCCATGTACAAGCATGCCTGCACCCTGTTGCTGGAGGAACCAAACCTAAGTCAACTGGTCGATGATGGCACAGCGGGGCTGGGACATCACTTTCCTGTCACCTTTTTGAATGGTATCACCATGGTCCTGTCTGTACTGACACAGCTTCTCCCATGATTTGGTATCAGACAAGGTTGAGCGGGGCATGTCAAATTCATGCACAGTGCATGATGTCGGCCAGTCTGTGTCAACCTTGGCCAATACGGTATTTCAAGCATCTTCAGAGTCAAAACCCTCCTCATGCATTTCTCAGGTGGTGGTGGGGCCATCACCACACATACAGGAACACCACAGAGGAGAATTAAGGCCTGCAGAAGGCAGGGCACCACCACAAACGCTACAATGGAAACTGTTGCTGTTTGTCCTCAGCCATGCACATCCACACACTGAGACACAAAGGCAGGAACTGAAGTGAAGCAGCGCTTGGGAGTGAAGAGCGCTGCCATGTCTCTACCCATGCTTGGCTATAAGCATGCAAGCAAAATGCGGCACACAAACCTACGACCGCATGGCAACGTGGCAGAAACACTAGGTTCCTGTACATCATAGGTCTAAGGAGTGACTGAGTAATCCGGAGGGCAATGCGACTTTGACCATTCGATAAGGAAGCGGATGGCCGTGTGTGGCCGGGAGTTTCCAACTAATTTGGGCGGGTGGGGGTATTTTGACCATACAGTAGGGACCCATACAGTCACTCTCTCTCATCTTGTGGGTTACACTGCTGCGTTAGAGTAATATCCACAGGATAAAGTAGATTAAACATGCTCATGGTAGGATAAATTAGGTTAGTTATGAATGGTTAGGATTGGATAAATTAGGTTAGTTATGAAAGGTTAAAACAAATTAGGTTAGATATGGGTAGGGTAGAATAAACGAGGATAGGTTGAGATAATTTGGGTTAGGTTTAGATAAACAAACACTGATGAGGACAAATCAGTACTGTACTAAAACACTGTTTATAGGATGGCTGCTGTCTGTTTCTGGCACCAATGCGACTGTAAACAAAGACCGATATTTAAACGCCTTTCACTACTTATAAAAAAATTATAAAGGCAGCGTCACACTGGGACAAAAGTGGCTAACATGCCAGCCAGTTTTGCGAGCCACTAGGCAAATTGACCCACGGTGAGCAAGAGTTCGCTGGCAAGGCGAAATGCATAGCTAACAATTTTCGCTCACAGCTTGCTGGTGGGATTAGAACTTGAGTAAGCTTATATTAATTTTGTACTGGTGAGAAAATATTCTATTATTCACAGAAGGAAACTTTAAAACTGTAAGTAATTATAAATTAATTCTTGTGGTTTTTATTCATTTCTATTTGTTTCTTGTGACATGAAATAAATATTCAGACCCTTGTGTGATCAGCCACGGAAGCTGTCTGTTCTGTTTCCAAACAAGTGGAAATCAGATTGTGACCAATATTCGATATGGATCCTGCAGCAAGGAAACCTTTAGTAGACTGCCTTGTGGCTCTGAAGTAGCTACAAGAGGCAGTTGCAGAAACTGAGGAAAAGGGAGTGCATACTCCATGTTGGTTTGTTTATAAATGACCACAAGGCACCAAGGCAAACGGCACTGCTAGTCGTTTTGGCTCGCAAAAATGCATGCATGAGACAGCAACTCGCTCTGCTAGCCGTTTCGCCTCACAAAAGCTGCTTGCATGAAGAGAAAAAGGAAAAGGTTTTTAATTGTATCTGATGAAGCTGCTTGCATGTTAGCAACTTTTGGCCCAGTGTGATGCCGCCTTAAGAAGCACTGAAACTTGAAAACACACTCTAACATCAAAAAGGGAGAGTAACCATGTGTGCTTTACCACAAGGGTGTGGGAAATAATTCCATCTTGTGCAGTATATGTGATAAGTGGGTGCATGAGAGATGTAGTGGTATTAGAGGCAGACTGCGTGATAATGGTGATTTGTGCAGTATGTCGGGGAGATCATCTGGAGATTGCCAGGCATGAAAGGAATGAACTTTCTGGTGAGTCTCTTGAGAGTAAGGAAGTTTTTTTTTTATTTGGGAGACATGTTATGTGCTGGAGGTGGGGCTGGAGCTAGCTCTGTGACTAGAGAGATGAGTGGTTGGAAGAAGTTTAGGGATCTGTTGCCTCTCCTGACATTGAGAGGGCTCTCCTGCCGTGTTCTGGGATCTTTGTGTGCAGCATGATAGAAATGATGCTGTATGATAGTGAGACCTAGGCAGTAAAGGAAGAGCATATTTGTAGGCTCAAACATACAGAAATGATAATGATTAGGTGGATGTTCAGTGCATCCCTGAGTGTGAGGACTGGGTTCATGATGGAAGAGTTGAGAGGTTGGATGGGACTGGAGTATATTGGTGTTGTGATGGAGGTAGTTTTATGGGTAGATTGAGATGGTTTGGGGATGTGGAGAGGATGGGGATGATAAATGGGTGCAGAAAGTGAGAAGTGTTAACGTTAGGGGTAGGGCTTTAAAAAAAAAAAAAAAAAAAAAAAAAAAAAAAAAAAAAAAAGCCTGAGACAAGGTCATTGTGTGACAGTGACGGAGTGTGACCTCAGAATAAAGTGCTGAATAGAGAAACTGCCAGAGATCAAGCAGCAGAGAGAGCTGCCATTAGGTGACCAAGGCCTGCATGCATGGTGCAGCCTTCAATATCGAAATAAAAAACGAGACGATAAGGACTTTAATACTGTAGAGAATAAACTGGAGAAAACTACAAAATAAGGCAGTCCCAAGTCTCCTTGAAGAGAACCAAGAAACAAAAAAAAAATAAAGGATTAAAAACAAAATTGGTATCTGCCACAGTACCCTGAAAACTTAATATATATATATTTATATATATATATATATATATATATATATATATTATGGGGTGGAGAGGTATATGAGAGAGGGGGGTGTGAATTGGGAGCAGGGCAGTGAAATGGCGGGGGACAGGGCGACGTGGAGGCAATTTGTTTGTGGCCACCCCAAACGGGATTGAGGCGTCTTGCAAGATATAGATAGATAGATGGATATATATTTAAAGTGAGGAAACCTGCATAAGGTTGTTCCATGCCTCCTGAAGGGAAAAAAAAAGTTAGGTATACAAATGGCTAATTCATTTTTTTTTTTTTTTTTATTTGCACCATGTTAGGTAAGACATCAATGGTTTTATATTTTTTAAACTGTGCAATATCTGAACTTATTTCAGATCAAAATGTTTTTCCCATGTTTTGATCGATTTTTACTTTGAAAATCGTCCCCCTAAACCCTAATTAATGGGGCTGGCGGGTCAAAAACTATGATTTGCCAACGATCTAATGGTCAAATTTCTCAAAACATACCAAACCATACAAATTCATGTCTATAATCCAGTGTTATGGTTTTCTAATAATTTGTGCAGTCTACCTTACCTCTAACACCTCAATTCAAAGACATTTTTTTTTTCATATTACCTCCAGACAATTCTAACTTCTCTAAAGGCCATACATAATGTCAAACAACCAGCCTTAACTTCCCCAAAGTTTGATATCACCCACAAGGGTGCACAATGTTGTCTGAGGGTAGCACGAATGAAAAAAATAATACAACTAGTAAAATATAATACATTAGGCCCGCGACCAAGTGACGCTACCATTTTCGACACCATTACCAGCGAAAGGAAATTATCCTGTTTTCACTTAAAACTACTCTTTAAAATCTTTACTTTGTGTTCCAACCGATCTCGAGTCTTTGATCACCCGGCATATTCTGCTTATTTCACGAAAAATATAACATGCAGGAAAAGAAGAAACAAATAAAGACCACTCACCTGCGACAAAACCTATCCCTCATGGACGTTTCCGTTCCAGTGATGGCTCAAACTTGATACAGGACGAATAAAAGTAAAACAATCATCATAAAAAGTCAATATAATGTTTTACAGAATACGTAAACAATTTATTCTACAAGATAAGATTACATTTTGGTAACTAGGTCTAACGGAAATAATAATCAAGGCAAAAATCCGTTTTATGAAGAATTTACTAAGACCATTTCGAGTTTTGGTGCCACGGATTCGTATCACCAAAGTTAACCATTTTTCTACTCGATGTGATATTCTATTTAGGGTCAATTTTGGCGTCTACATGCAAGAGCTGTAGGTTTTTTCCATAATACTATGAAGCTCTACCGAGATTGCAGGCCCTTTTATATTTATTTTCTTGAGAATACTGTATTTAGCGTCAATCTAGTGTTTTTGCTCTACTTCAATTTAGCAATTATATTGACGTTTAGGTGCAAGATATCTTCCTATATTCTTAAAATTTCTCCATATTTATTGGGGCTCCGTAGATTATATCACGTTTTTGCGATATACTAGAGGTTTTTGCTATTCAATGATTGTAGCGGAGTTTGAGAACAGGTCGGACTGGCAGCTTTGGCAACACTCCTTCCTCCGACATTTAATATTAAAGATGGGCGGGTCATGAGCTAGGTACATCGTTAACTAATCTTCTATTTTATGGTTCATGGGAGGTACGTGGCTTGAATATTTATACACAGATGTTCCCACAGGCGCCATGGATTTAATTACATGCAAAAATCCTTAGACAGGTTCCTTTCTTGCTGCACGGAGGACTGTTGTTATGGTCACTTGCCAGAGAAATCCGGTGGACCTTATGATTCATTTAGCCAGTGATCTTCCACATTTGAGTGTCATGAGTGAATTGGGCAATCCTTAATAACCTAAAGGACATTTCCACAGGATCTGGGTGTCGAAAATGAACTTAAGTATGAAAAATCCCTGTTGTAAACTTTTCATTTGTTAATGGGAACTCCTGCAGATTGTCCCTATATTAATTATATTCTTAATTTATCTTGTAATAGAATTAAAATTACAGAACCTAACCCATCTGTGAAAGCTGTGCACAGTAAGAATATGAACTTTATTTTTTCTATGTTAGAGCCTCAGCACAATGTGTGGGTTTCAGAAAAAAAGAAAAGCCCTTTTTTTTTTTTTTTTTTTTTTTTTTTGTACTAAGAAAATTTTAATACCACGGAATATCCTGATCTAACCTTACCTCATTTAATTAATGCGTTTGCCTAACCTAACCATATGTAATGTTCATTAGAAAATACAGGCGCCATTATTATTATTATTTTTTTTACATGTATGGAAAATCATCAGGAAAACGACATTAACAATAAACTGTCAGAAAATACAATTAAAAATCTGAAAAGGACATTTAATCCTCAATTTAACAAACCCAGTTTACCACACAAAATCATGTTTACTATCCTATCTATTTATCATGTTTACTATTCTATCTACTTATCTGTCTATCTATCTGTCTACTGTTACTGCCCAATGTCACAGCCATGGACACTAATGCCTTGTTCTTAGCTACTTTATAATGATCACCTGTTAAATCTGCCGGAAATTTCAGAAAACTTGCTTATTAACGATCCACTCCTGCCCATAAAGCAGATTTGCCACATTCTCTGATTCTGCAGTACCAGTTATATGAAAGAAGTTTGTGATATTTTGGAAACGTCCTTGATTTACAATGAGGGCTGCATGGATAATATTTGCGGGATATATGGGTGTTTTCCATGCTCTTTGAACCTAGCCTCACTGTGTATGTGTTCTCCTTGTTCCTTGAACCCAGCCTCACTGTGAATGTGTTTTTATTGCTCTGAACCTTACTCCAGTGTGTATGTGTTTTTCTTGCTCTTTGAACCCATCGTCACTGTGTGTGTGTGTGTGTGTGTGTGTGTGTGTTTCACTTTGAACCCTACCACAGTATGTTTCTCTTGCTCTCTGAACCCTACCTTACGTTATTCATAGGTGGGAAATGAGCTGCTGCTGATGATACTGGTTTACATACATATACAGTATTCATCTCGCAGAGCAGTTTTCTTGCTCTTATGGATCAGGGTGTCTTCATGCACGACTTTTTGTTTCAGGTGCCTGGTGGTCTGTTAGTCAAAATGCCTCAGTTGGGGTGACGGCCTTGCATACATTCAATTCCCAAGAGGTGGCTGAAGGTGTTGATCGAGTGGTGCCACCCGGGGGAGAATGGACTACAGGAACCAAGGTAAGGAACTGAGGCTGGATAGTCTGAAAGTCATTGGTATATGTTGTGTGTGTGTGTGTGTGTGTGTGTGTGTGTGTGTGTGTGTGTGTGTGTGTGTGTGTGTGTGTGTGTGTGTGTGTGTGTGTGTGTGCGTGCGTGTGTGTGTGTGTGTGTGTGTGTGTGCGCGTGCGTGCGTGCGTGCGTGCGTGCGTGTGTGTGTGGTGTTCTTACCTAATTGTATCTTTACTGGAATGAGTCAAGCTCGAACTGTCCCGTGTCTTAAACCATTTTCATCATACATCTCCTGAAATGTATTGTTTTGGCACACACCATTTCATTCGGTAGTGCATTCCACTGATCAGTTGCCCTATTTGGGACACTAAATTTCCTTACAACTTTATCGCCTCTCCTTTTAGGCAGTTTTTTAGTGTCCTCTTGCTGATGCTTCCCCATAGGTTATTTATTCATTTATGTATATTTTCTCCTTCCCTGATATGCATTTATACTGCATAATCATGTCTCCTCTTTTCCTTCTGTCCTGTAGCGTTGGCAGATTCAATTTTTCTAGCCGTGGCTCAGTGGGTTAGAGCGCTCCGCTCTGACCGAAGGGTCGGAGGATCGAATCCACCCAAGGGTCATTGGTAGACATCAGGAAGGGCATCCGGTCATAAAATGCTACACGCTCCAAACCAAAGTCCTCTACCCAGGGGCAACGCCTTAGCCCTTATTCAAAAAGGGGTACCTGGCGTAAAACTCTTTCTTCGTAGCTTAGATCTCTTGAGCCTGGTACCCATCTTGCAGCGGCCTTTTGAACTTTTTCAATCTTTTCAATGTGTTTTCTGATATGTTGATTCCAGACTACCGATACATACTCTAAGGTTGGCCTGAAGAATGATGTTATTATCTTTCTCAGCATGTCTTCATTTATGAATGTGAATGCTATTCTCATATTAGCAAGCAGTGTATACATGTTCCATACCTTCTCACTGATGTGGTCAGCCAGAGATAGTTTGTTACTGATAATCACACCTAGGTCCCTCTCTCTTCCTGATGTGTGTAGGGTTTTACTTCCTAACTTTTAATCCCAATCTGGTCTTTTCCCACTTTTATCAAACTTGATTACATGTGGAGAGAATGGAGAATGAAAGACTGACTAAGAGGGTGTATGTAGGTGAGGTGGAGGGAGGGAGAGGGAGGGGTAGACCGAGGATGAGGTGGAGGGATGGAGTTGAGAGGTATATGAGGGAGGGGGGGGTGAGTTGGGGGGAGGGTAGTCAATTGGTGGGTGACAGAGTGACTTGGAGGCGTTTTGTCTGCGGCCACCCTTTGCGGGATTAGGGCGTCGGGCTATAGATAGATAGATAGATAGATTACATGGCACTCGTCCACATTGAATTCCATTTGCCATGTATTACTCCATTCATGAAGTTTATTTAACTCTTCTTGTAGCTCTTTACAAGAGTCTGTGTTAGTAATTCTCCTTTCATTTTGCAATCTCAGCAAACATATTTAGATAGCTTTCATTTCCATTGTTACTATCTGTGTCATTTATATACACTAAAATCATAATTGGTGCCAGCACTGAGCCCTGTGGAACTCCGCTAGTCACTTCCCTCCATAATGAGTAATTTCCCCTTAGTACTGTTTTCATTTCATTGTGTGTGTGTGTGTGTGTGTGTGTGTGAGAAAATGGCAGTTTGAGTTCCATTGGTATTACTGTGCCCAAAAGTTCACAATCCTTGCCAGGATTGTGCACTGCCTCTCATATTTCACAGTCCTCCCTGAATGACAGAGTACCCTTCCTTCTCATACTCTTTTATGTGCTTCATATTGTTCTCACATGGTTATCAGAAACCAGAGCCAAGTGCTTGTTACCAAAAAGACTCATCCTCCTGTGTGCCACTATCATCCTAACATTGGCAGTGAGGACCCCTTCATTTTCTTAAAATTAGCACTCCAGATCCCAACACATACTGATGTTGTAATGATATGCAATTGGCACAGGATGGCAAGTTGTGTGTACTGCGAGATTACCCACCCACCCACACATCAGTCAACCTTTTACAACCCCGTGAGGAGCATAAGGACCTGGGGCTTAGTGGACTGCAGGGAGAACTACCCTTTTGTATTCCTCCAGTCTCCTTTTGGGGGATATGGATGGGAGTGATAAATGTTAATATAAACAGTCAGCTCCACCCCCAGTATTATAAGTGCCACCACATGAACGAATCCCTCTCCAGCACTAATACTGTGGGGGTTAATAAAGATCAGTATTGAACTCCTTCACAGAGAAAGGGTTAAATCATCAACATACCTGAGATATCTCCTAAAAACCTGTCATATTTTCACAGGCCACCTGTGCCAATTACACTGCTGTGGTTGTGGTGGTGCTGCCGCTGCTAGGATTGTTTCTGTCACTGCTGCTGCCACTTGGGTTGGTTGGTGATGCTGCTGCCGCTGGGCTTGTGACACTGGAATCCAGCTGCTGCTGCTACTACTACTACAGCTACTACCACCCTCCTGAAATATGTGAGTTGCACATTATTTGGTTTGTCCACCTTGACTTGGCAGAGATTTTTGTTCTTTGGTGACCTTATTCCCATAACTCAGAAGCTGAGTACAAGAATAGCAATACTATGGCTCTGCATCCTTTCCAAATCACTTTTAAGCCAAGTTGATGTGGACAGGGTATGTTAACAGTTGCTCCCCTACCTAGGAAAGTTTTCTTGAGAATTCCACACCCCATCCTTAGGTGGGAAAAGGAGTTGGGGCTGATGATGGTGATGAAAATTGTGATCAGCGGCGATGCCAGGCTCCATAACCAGATCATTCCATCACTGGGGTATACAAGTCCAGTTACTTCTAGGTACTCATTTTACTTGCTAATGGACAACAGTGATGATGATGCAGTGCCAGGAATCAATTCTTGGCACTATCAGGTTGACAGTGAAGCAGTAAAACAATCCACATGGCCTAATAAAATCTCAAGCTTGTAAATCATTAATCTTGTCAACAACCAAAGTGCATAGCTCAAAATAATGTTTGTAAGTGGAAGAGCAACTGTCTTCATTCCATCTAACACCAGATACTTTTTTAAACTGAGAGTGATTCTTGGGGTCTAAGGATGATTATGATCTTTAGTTCATAACCTATGTATTTATTTATATTAGTCTGCAGGTCTTCATCCCTCCTATTACACCTTTTCATAACTAGCATTATTCTATTTGATAAATTATAACTATTGTTGAGAGGGTAATTTTATGCCAGGTTAGAGTAGCAAGAGTATATACTAAGCATATTCCCCAGGTGTACCAGTAGCAGATGGTTTTGAAAACTTTCCATTGCACTTCTTCATGATTAGCATGTCTCCTTGCTAAGCTGTTGCACCAGCTCAACATTATTTCAAGTTGATAGACAGATAGATAGACAAGTTCACAGAGATAGATAAACGTCACATGCACATGGATAGTAGATTGATAAGTACACAGATAAACATGACACAGATACACATAGATAGTAGACAGATTGTTATAAGTGTCAGCTAGATGAATTGCTAGAATTTTTTGACAGAAAGGTTCCTCAAGTTATTTTTTATGGCTTTGACCGCTAGTACAGTATTTCCC
The DNA here is from genome assembly GCF_032717465.1 of Coenobita brevimanus. Taxonomy (NCBI): domain Eukaryota; kingdom Metazoa; phylum Arthropoda; class Malacostraca; order Decapoda; family Coenobitidae; genus Coenobita; species Coenobita brevimanus. The sequence continues at coordinate 38,189,281 of NC_137009.1, forward strand.
TCAGTTGAACAATATCTGGTGTTAGTTCAGTGAAAGTGGCTTGTCTTCTTTGTGGCTGTGGTGATTTCCTAACATAATTTCTTAGCAAGCCTCCTGTGCCACCTATAAGACACCCCAGTGAATCATGCATGTGATTATTAACTTATTATTATTATTATTACTGTTTGTGCTGTACTTGCAAGATGTGCATTGACCAGATTTTATAAAAAGTGTGTGTGACAGGAAAAGCGATTATGGTATTCTTAACATCAAATAGAAATTGGATGTACTTTTTAAAATGTGCTAAAAGTTTGAGTAAAGTTAGTAACAAGTGTGGTATTGTTGGGATACTTTTGCACATGCCTGTACATCACAAACACATGCAGTAAGTCTTGGTTATATGCCACAGATGCTCAATATACAGGGTGGTTCATAAGTAACATGTCTGATTACATGTGTTTTGTCCTTTATTTTTGGATCATACCTTACCCCATCCTTAGGTGGGAAGAAGTTAGGATGATGATGATGATAATTATGATTGCAGTGATAAGTAAAATATAATGGCTGATGCTGATTATGATAATGAATATGATGATGATAACTGATGTGGTGAACGGCTCAGTCAGCACTTTATGTATACTGTGCATCATCTTTTATTTCCCAAAACCCTTCTTTACTTTATAGTGATTGCTTGTTTACATCCATTGTTTACATTATGTTTTATAAAGTAATCAAATATCTCCTCTTGCATTTGCTTCCAGTAATTGCATAAAGTTCACTCATTTTAAGTATGCAGAACTTCTTCCCCTCCTCTGACTTTTATCTATCTAATGCCAGACACCTCAATCCCATAAGGGATGGCCACAAACAAATTAACTTCACATCACTCTGTCGTCTGCCATTTGACTTCCCTCTCCAACTCACACTTCCCTCCTTTGTATATCCCCACTCCATTCTTCCATGTCAGCCTTAGTCTCTCCCTCCTCCTCTCCCCTGCCATCTCACTCACATACACTCTTCTAGTCAGTTTTTCATTCTGCATTCTCTCTACATGGCCAAACCATCTCAAAGTATTTCTCCAAACAGTACCACAACGTTTCCTTACTCTTCATTTGTCATTTTGTCTGCTTAAAAAGCTCCACACAATCCTACTTCAATTCTACTGCTCTCACCCTTGATTTGTGTCCTTCCAACAGAATCCAAGCTTCACTTCCCTATTCCTTATCACAGGTTTCAATGATCCAGAAACCTTTCTACCTCGCTGTACCCTTTCAAGTACTTCCTTCCATCCTTACTCATCACACTACTTAAGTACTTGGATACACCATCCAGTCTCACTGTGTATGTTGTGACTTCTCTTCCCTTAAGACCATAGTTTTACTCTTCTCTTCATTCTTTTTTAGATTCCATTTCCTACTTACACCTTCAAACTCATTCACCAAGCCTTGTATTTCACATTCATCCTTACTTAACAATACAGTATCATTAGCAAGCAACAGTTCAGAAAGTTTCCACATCTTTCCCTCTCTCATTAGGCACTCATTATATTCACTTCCCTACCTGTTATCTCTTATAGCTCTATCCATATACAAAATGAACAACCATAGAGACTTGACACACAAAAATATGACATGAGGAGACATGACACACACAAAAACATAACACAAGACTATATGACACACACACACACACACACACGAGATTTTTTCTTTATGCAGATTTACTTCCCATACCCCACTGGCAGAATAAGATAGCACTGTGGCCCAACATCCTTTCCATAACACTTCTTTATGTCTAACACCATAATACAGTACGGTATAGTCTTGTTTCAAATAGCCTTTACGAAGGAGAGATGGTAATTTGATGCCCTTACCTAAACTGGAGCATACTTGAATACCTGGTAGTTATTTCTGAAAGTCGTAAAAATACCTGCATCCCCCATACTAGCAGACTGAGCCAAGAACACGCAATATATATATGAGCAGCCTTGTATTATGGTTCAGTAAATTGTGGGCTGCTGTTGCTGTGGTCCTGTATTCCTCTGTAGTAGTGCTGTAACCATGCCACTTCTCTGAACCAATATAGCATCAGTTTTAGCATTTTTACAGTACTGTACAGTAATTACTCCCTGACAAAGTGAAGTAGTGTCAGTTGCTTGTGTAGCTTATATGTGTGTGCTGATCATCTAGGTTCTTGAATGAGATGTCGCTAAATGAGCTGTGAAATTTTGTGAAGGATATATGCTTGTCATTTTCCAAAGCAGACTGCTGGTAGTAAGATTCACAAGTACGTCTGAAAAAGATCATTAGAGAATAATCTGTGTGTACGGATAATTTAGAGCTTTACTCTCTTCAGAAAGGTAATATTGCTTCTTTTCTTTCATTCAGTTCGAATATTCAGTTTCTCTAGCATTGACTGGGATTCTTAAGAATGAAAATGAGCCAGGGACCACCACAACAGCCTGTATTTATCAGTCCAAAAGATCATAAATAAATGTGGCAGATAAAAGGACTTTGATGAGCCATAGTGCTTTTAACCTAACAATAATAATAGGTGTTTTGCATATATTATCCTGCCTGAAATATTGATACTGTTGTGTTATATTTTTATGCCTATATTCTTGCATTGATATGTTATTCTTGCAATTTTATTACTGCCCCATCATAGCGATGTACTGCACAGTTTGCCACAGGAAAAAAATATACCGAAAAATATGCACCTATACTCCTTGTTTGGAAGATTTTAATTGGCAACAGGTCAACTTTGAAACTGTCATCCTCAGTCTTTTTTCCCCTCTGCCTATGACCTCCAATCTCTTAAATGCAATATTTGCAGGAATGTCAAAATTAACTGATCTTGATTTGTTTCTCTTTTGTTTATTATTTCTTAAAGGCTTCTGTTTGTTCTCTGCATTAAAAAAAAAAAAAAAACACTGCCCTGAATAGCTTTGAGAAATTAGGAACTAATGAGCATCCTTAGTTAACTATTAATGGGCATCTTGAGGTGTTTCCCTTCATTTATATCCACGAATAACAACCATTCTGAGTTGATTCCCTTCATTAAACATCCTCACTTGATTGCCTTCATTTATGTCAGAGATTAAAGAGTTGAGAATTTTCCCTTCAATTACTGTATACAGTACAAACGTTTGTCGTTAATACAGTTTATGTTTTCTGTTAACTTTTTTTTTCTGTGGCTGACTGTATGTTTATTTATTTATTTGAATATGATTTTTGGTGCTAGTTTATTTCTGTTGATTTATTCTGTAGTCAGTCTGATTTCACCTGACAGAGATTCATTACCTCTTTGCTTGGTTGATGGCCAAGTGCTATCAGACTAGAGTTAACTGGACCAGTAACCAAGGAGGCTCATCACTACCTCATCACAAAACCTTTTAGAATTACATACACCCATGATTTAGTACTGAAGTTATAAAAAATGGCTGGCTTTGTCAGATGAAAACAAACTGACCACAGTTATGTATGTGCTGAATTGTATTATTTTTACTTTTCTCTTCTTATTTGTACTAGTATGGGAAAATGTGCTAGAGTACAGTCATCTTTATTTGTTTAAAGTTGTAAGGAAAGATCCTGAGGTGCCCCAATGGACTGGGCTATTTGGATACACTGTTTCAAATCACACAGCCATTTGCCATATTTTCTTAAGCATTTGCAAGAACTAATTTGCCTGTCAGGTCGCTATCGTCTACGATCCCATTGTAGCTCAGAAATTAGCAATATTATTTGAGCAGATTATTTTGTGCGGTATAGAATATTAGGTTAGGCAGAGTATGTTGTATCAAGTTTTAAGCTCTCTAACATAACAGCCAGTTGTTTAGACTTTCCCTCCCATCACCTATACTGACAATCTCTCCTCTCAACTTCCCCTCAACCAGAAAAATTAATACTTACAATATATTTCATGCCTTTGTCAATGGATGATAAACCTATTAGTTCAAGAATATGCAGCTTTGAAGAGTATTTGCTTCATATCAGTAAATCTTGGCTTGGTTTGTGGGACACTTCTGGGCCGAGGCTCCTGTGTTTTGGCACATCTCCCGGGCCCTGGATAAAATAGATGTAAATTGGTTGATGGTAGTGGTTGTAACTCCAGGCTCATCTATACATAAACTCAGAGCGCTGACTACAGAAATCCTGACAGCCCCAAAGATACATGTTGGATTGTTGTGGTAGCGTGGTACATGTGGTAAGTGTGGTGTGGTGTGGGAGGATGCATTACACTGTGGTACATGTGGTGAATGTGTTGTGGTGTGGGAGGAGGCATTACAGTGTGGTACATGTGGTGAGTATATTGTGGTACATGTGAGTAGTTTGTTGTGGTGTGGGGGGATGCATTACACTGTGGGCATAGTGTATTGTTTGTGAGTTGTACTTTGTGTTGGCATTGAACCAGAGAAAGGTGATGGTTGTGTTGGAGTCTAGCGGAATGCAGATAGTGCCAATGGTCAGAGCCGATGACCTGTACTGTGAAATTCCATATACTTTTCACAGCACAGTTCCTTCTGAATGTGGGTTGTTTAGGTAGGGGGAGAAAAAGTGTGAGGTTTTGTGTTGGGAGAGGAGGAAGAGGGAAGTGTAGTGCTAGGTAGAGGAAGAGGGAAGTGTAGTGTTGGGTACAGGAAGAGGAAAGTGTAGTGTTGGGTAGAAGAGGAGGAGGGATGCTGTTGAGGCACTGCATGTAGAGTTGTAGGTTTTGAATGGCTGTAGTGGCTAGGTAGTGAGTACGTCCAGGATTAAATATATATAGACAAAAAAATGAATTAAAAAATAGGACATAAACACTATCGCAGTTCCATTCACATTTCATTTGGAAGGAGGTCGCACTTTAATTTGGGCAAGTGGTCAAGTGAGAGCTCTAGTACGACTTCTTAGATGGTTTTAAGGGCCATAATGCATATATTTTACTCTGAAAAGTGCAGTCAGACCGGAGGGTCAGTTTAACTAGTAACCAAAGAGACTCATTCCTGTTGTATAACTAAGTTTGACTAGGTTTCATGGAATTGGTCCAGTTCTGTTAGATAAAAGTGAACTAACTTATTGTAAAGAGGTACATAGTGAGACTGGGGGGGGGAGGCAACATCATAAGTCTGTGTGAAGGTCTTGCTGGGGTGTGTTGGTTGTTTACGATGTTTACGTGTTTGTGTTTTTCTTGATTAAGAGTGCTGTCTGTGTGTTTCACCACAAGGGATCTTTGGCACTGAAAACACCAGCTGGTGTTGCATTGGTGTTGATGTTGAATGGGAAAGTCATAGAGTTGATAATTATGAAGCGCTTATGTAGAGAAAAGTGTGTGAGGTAGTCAGGATTCCAGGGGCTTAAATGGTCAGTGAGTGAGCATCTGGCCCTTTTTACTGGACATGGCCTGGTTATGTCAGTGCCACCACATGAAGGTGTCAGCTTAGCACCATATTTTTATAACACCTGGGTGCAGCAGGTGAGAATCGGGGGTAGGGTTGTGAGAGGCAGACTGAAAAAGACCTGGAATGAGGTCATAGTGTGTGAACTCAGGGATAAGGAACTGAATAGGGAGGCTGCCAGAGATCAAGCAGCTATTAGGTGACCAGGGCCATCGCAAGCATGTTGTAGCCTTTACAAATGATATATGACAAATAGGAAAATACTGAACCACTTCTACAGGCCCACCATGCACTCTTAATATCAAGGTTATTTAAGAAGTTCAGTATATATATGCACTGGATTGAATTATATTAAAACACATCATATGAGATGTAGTGGCACATTTTCCACACTATTACAAACTAAGTATGTGTAAATTGTTAGTTTTGTTTGTGTATAATGTCAGCAAAAAATAATTTTTCATTTAATAATCGATATATATTCCCGTAAATTGCTGACTGGTGAAGATTGCATGAAGTTGGGGTTGGGTCCCAGCAAGAGGGACTTTTTCTCAAGCATTTAAGGATCATATGCAAGGCAGCAACAGTGTATAAAGATATGTATTTGTGTTAAATTTAATAATATTTTTAAATGAATTAATCTTGACCTTTCACCTTTGAGATTAATTAAGAAGCATATTATGTGAAAAGTGTTTGTATTTTTGACAGACAGGTTAAGAGAGAAACTGTGCTTAGTGAAAGTATTTTAAATGAGGAATTACTGATAGGGGTTTGCCAGTAAGTTATTATTGTTATTTGACTAACAAGCATTTTCTGAAACTTAAACTAATGATACCCCTTGTTGGCATTAAACTACAAATGAAAAATTAGAGTTTATTCTCTGTATTTTAGTATTTCATATAGTTAAGTATTGTATTAGGCTCCCTTCCTCCATCTGCTTCCTCTCCTCCTCCTTGTTCTTCTCTTTCATCCCTTCCTTTTCCTCTCCTCTTCCTTCCTTCCTCCTCCTCTTCACCTTACCATCCATCCAACCTCTCAACCACCACCACGCTGTAACCCACCCTACCACTATCACCCTGTAACCCACCCTACCACTATCACCCTGTAACCCACCCTACCACTATCACCCTGTAACCCACCCTACCACCACCACCCTGTAACACACCCTACCACCACCACCCTGTAACACACAACCCCCCCCCCCCCTTGCTATACCCTGCTAGGTATCCCTTCCTGTTCCTGCCAACCCTGTCCTGTCACTCCTATCCTGCCATCACTTACCTGCCCTACACCATTGAACTGTCCTCCCCTCCCCTGCACCCTTGTAATACACAGCTATACCCTCCCCTACACCCTTGTAATACACAGCTATACCCTCCCCTACACCCTTGTAATACACAGCTATACCCTCCCCTGCACCCTTGTAATACACAGCTATACCCTCCCCTACACCCTTGTAATACACAGCTATACCCTCCCCTACACCCTTGTAATACACAGCCATACCCTCCCCTACACTCTTGTAATACACAGCCATAGTCTCCCCTGCACCCTTGAAATACACAGCCATAGTCTCCCCTGCACCCTTGTAATACACAGCCATACTTTCCCCTACACTCTTGTAATACATAGCCACACCCTCCCATACACCCTTGCAGTACACAGCCATGCCCTTCCCGACATCCTTGCAATACAGCCATATTCTCCCTTACACCCTTGCAATACACAGCCATGCCCTCCCTTGTACCCTTCCTATGCCCTGGCATGTCTCACCTTGCCTGCTGTTCCTGTCATCCCTGCCCTGTCCTTCCATCACTATCCTGCCATCCCTGCCCTGCACAGTGGGCCAGAACGATCTGAAAAGTGGGATTTATTTGAATATTTGATTTTATGTAAATGCAAAGGTTTCACTGCAGAAAGTCTTTAAAATGTTTGTAGTGTTCGAAAATAATCAGTTATCCACGAGGAGTCGGCTCCCATATCCACAAATTATGCATAAAATTGTACTACCATAGCGCGCTCATCTGTGTTGTTAAAAACAGAATATGCAATTCTTAGTTTCTCGATAATCTCTGCCTTATTTCAGAGCATGATACACAAATCCGTAGCATCACAAGATAGATGAGATCATGAATATACGCTTGGAATAAACATCGAACGATTTCGCCAACCAGGCAGTGATGTACAGAGTGATTAGTTACACAATGTTGGAAGCTACACAGGTAGCATGAAACCATGACATTATAAAGAAATGTTAGAAACCTGTAGCTCCCTATGCACCAATTACCTGTTACCACTTGCTGTTGCTGCACATACTTGCTCTCGTTAGAATAAACGAGCTTTAATTGGATTGGTGTTCTGTACAGCACCATCTGTATCAACCAACCAAAATTGACATTGTTGCAATTAATGTTTGCAAAACAATGAAATGCAAATCTTTGTTTAATTACTATTTTAATCATACTGGCAAAGTGTATGAATAGATAGTGCTCTTGGCATACATGACCCTAATGCTTTTCATCACAGAGCTTATCCTTCAGATGCACGGAGCATATTTCCGAAACAACTTGTGCTCGCTAATAATAACAAATATAGCGAAACTTGTAAAAATTACTATCATATGGGAAAATAATTGTCATATTCGTATTTTGTGTGTAAAAAAAAAAAAAAATAGAATTGGACCTTTAATGCTTATACATGGAAAGCCAGACTAAATTCCACTTTTCAGATCGTTGTGGCTCATAGAGCCCTGTTCTGCCAGCCCTGTCCTGCCATCTCTTATGCCCTGCACCCTTGCATTGTTCTCTCGTCCTGCCCTGTCATCCTTTACCTGTCCTCCCTTAACTGTCATGTCATCCCTTACGTGCCCTGTCCTGCCACCCCTGCCCTGTCCTGCCATCTTCTTATGTGCCCTGCACCCTTGCACTGTCCTCCCCTCCCCTCCCCTGCACCCTTGCACTGTCCTCCCCTCCCCTCCCCTGCACCCTTACTATGCCCTGCTGTCCCTGTCCTGTCCTTCCATCACTATCCTGCCAACCCTTTCATGCCATCTCTTACTTCCCCTGCAACCTTGCTGTACCCAGTCATACATTCCCTTGCACACTTACTTTGCCCTGCTGTTCCTGCCTTGATCTGTCCTGCCCTGCCCTGCCTTGCTATCTCTGCTGTGTTCTGCTGTTCTTGCCATCTCTGCTGTGTTCTGCTGTTCTTGCCTGGCTCTATCCTACCCTGTCATCTCTGCTGTGTCCTGCTATTCTTGCCCTGCCATCCCTGAGATAGTCACCTAAGTCCAAACATTTTTCATCAGTCAGCTTCTCTCTGTATATACCTGTATATACATATAGTATTGGTACTAAGTGATCTCTCCTTCATATTATGTGTACAAAATGTGGACTTTGAGAAAATATCAAAGTGAATAATACCAAGACATACACGAATAGTATGAAGTGATGTCCCCTTCATACTATTCATATATGTCTTGGTATTATTCTCTGATATTTTTTCAAAGTCCACATTGATGTCCCCTTCATACTATTCATATATGTCTTGGTATTATTCTCTGATATTTTTTCAAAGTCCACATTTTAATATATATGTAAAAAAATATATAAATGTAAAACAAAGGTACATATAATAAAGACATTGTAATAATACATCGGTTTTATTTCCACTAGATCTACACAAGAGTGGTGGAGGTCAAAAAATAACCTATCTCGATAAATGGGCCAGAGAAATACGGACTGGTAACCCCAAGGTGTGAGGGTTGCCAGTCCGTATTTTCGTGGCCCATTTATCGAGATAGGTTCTGTGCCCTTCCCTAAGATGCTTCCAAGACCGTGCCCTGCTCATCACTTTGTATATGCCATGTCTTGTATTGCTCTACCCAGCTATAAGCCGAGCAGAGCTATACAAGTAAACATGGCAATCAACAATGGATGAGAAGGGCTTTGTTAACATGCACTGCTAAACACTCTGTCCACCCCTGCAGCCTGTGTTTGCATTAATGCATGTTAATCAACACAAAATAGTTTCATACACAAAAATCACAAGTCAAAATGGCACAGCAAAGGACTGAGTAGGGACAATTAACCTCTTCAGTACAAGAACATTTTATGCTTGCTGACACCACACGATTTCTCATCCAGGACATGGTAGGTATGGCTGGGTATAGCAAGGGGGTGACATACTGGAAGAGTTGGGCATGGCACATATAGGAGAGCATGTCAGGGTAGAGCAGATACAGGAGGGTATAGCAAGGATGCAGGGTAGGTCCGAGTCAGGAGAGGAGGGCAGGGATGGTGCAAGAATTCCTTCCTAGGCTGAATAGTGTGACAGCAGCAAGGATAAACCTTAATAAAATGTGGAATGTAGCAACAATAAACTGGGAAATGACATCACAGTACTGAAGGGGTTCAAAGGTACTAACATGCACTGGTTATGATGCATGTTAAATATCCATCAACAAAATCGGATTGCACTGAACCTAACAATTTTATACTCTTCACTTACTTAGCCCAATTTTTCATACTTTTCCAGCTGTCACAACTTGGGGCACAGAATGGCAATGTTGTGACAAAATCTTTTTCACAGTGTTTGTGACTGGCATCATGTTTTAAGACCATTGCAACTCCTAATTCAAACTGGAAAGGTTAAAATTTAAGGCCAAGTTAAGTGTTTCGAGTTTAATCACACCAAACACATCTTTGAAAATATGTAACTCAAGGCCATATTACTATAACTGAAAATGTGAAGGTGTGGACAAGCTATCTATCTCAATCTATAGCCAGACTCACTAATCCTGAAGGGGTACAAATTGCCTTCCTGTCCCTTGCCATTTTGCTGCCCTCCCTTCAACTTACAACCCCCCTTCCTCATATACCTCCCCACTACATCCCTCCATCTCATCCTCAGTCCCCTCACCCCTCCACCTCAATCACACACTTAGTCTCCTATTCTCCATTCCCCCAAATTACACCCCCCTCATATATACCTCTCCGCTCCATCCCTCAGTCTCCCCCTGCCTCTTGCCTTTCACAAACTCCTAGTTAGTCTCTACATCCCCCCAAACTTAAACCATCCTCTCTTATACCTCTAAAACATCCATCCATCTCATCCTCAGTCTCCCCCTGCACCTCTCATCCTCAGTCTCCCCCTGCACCTCTCTCTCTCACACACACACACACACACACACTCTCTCTCTCCTTGTTAATTCTCTCTCTCCATCATCTCCACTCCAGTATCTCCATATAATGGGTCTCCCATTTCTAATTTCTGGAGCAAAAGACAACAGAATGACCTATTTCTGACTACACTAACATGTGGAATGCAGGCATATGTACCTAAAACAGGTCTTCCTTAAAAAAACACCTTCACTCCAGTGATAATAAATGAGGCAACAAGTTACATATTTTACACGTTATGAAGTGACATTTCTCGCCTTTAAGACTCTTAATAATAATAATAATAATAATAATAATAATAATAATAATAAAAAAAAAACAGTTACCTTTTGCTCTTATGTACAGCCTCCTACAGTTTACACCCCTTAATAATTTCTTGATCACATAATAAACAGACGTGGATCTTAACTGTGACAGGCTGAAGTTCATCGCTCATGGTCTGGTGCAAGTAGGCAACTAATAATTGTATACATACAATCAGTATGCTGTTCCTGGCCAACCCAGCCATTTCATACCCAGGCAACTGGTTTCTGATTAAGTTAAACATGACAGATGAACCTTACAGCATATAATTTTTAAGGCAACATTGTTCCCACAAAGATTTAAATAAAAAATATCTTGTGCAAGGAAAAAGGAACCAAATGCTAGAAAGCCTGACAGATTGTTCCCTCCAACAAAAAAGTTAAGAGCCAAATTCAAGATCCATTAATTTTGAGATGCCTGGACACACAACATTTAAAAGACTGGAAGGTCACAGGCAGTAGGAAGTGAATAGGAAGGCAGCTCCAGAGTTGACCTGTTGCATACATGAATGAATGGGAGTAATGGTTAACTCTGCACTAGAGTCGGACGGAAAAAGGACGAGAGTTTGCTGCTAGATGGGTGCTACGCACCCGCCAGACTGATGAGGGATGCAAACAAATGTTTCAGTGGAGCAGTGACCATTGACGTAGCAATAGAAATGAGACATACATGCAACAGTTGTAGTCAGCTGGAATAAAAACTTGCACGGTGCATCACTATGTGCCACTAAAGCAAAATGTTGACGTTTCATATATTTTGGGTCTGCACCAGCAACATGGATTTTTTTCTTTTTTAGCTGCAGTTCTTTGGTTGTGTGTTTAGTATTTGGATTACGAGTTGCAACAATATTTCACTCATTGGCAAAACAGCTGACATTAGATTTTAAAAAGCACAATTAACTTTACTACCTTCAAAATATTGGAAATTCTACGACTGCCTTGTCACAACCAAGTTTTTCACATTCCAAATTCTTAAAGGCGAGAATTGTACTCCACTAGATAGATTAAAACATTTATATTTAAAAAAAAAAAACATTTATTGGAATAAAGAAAATATTTTTGAGTCAGCACATATAAATATATAAGTAATGGCTGTGGGATCATAAGGGCCACAATATACTCAATTTAAAAGTCAACAACTGCTGAAATATCAAAGGGTCTGACTGACTGAATGGCCAAGAGATGCTCCCACACCCACAAATACACTGGCAGTGCATATACAGATGTCCTCATTTAGTCACAGGCATGCCTATATTTATACTTAAGCTTTAGGGACAGCCTTGGAAAAAAAAAAAAAAAAAGGGGGGGGGGGCACAGTTAGATGATTCTTAGTTATAAGGTTTAAAAGTCTCCTTGATTACTTAGTTTTCGTTTATAAAGTTCCACTGTGCTTGCATAAGTCAGCCTTGGTCGCCTAATGGCAACTCTCCATGCTACTCGATCTCAGGCAGCCAGCTTCCAAATTCAATTCTTTATCCCTGAGGTCATACAGACTTCATCCCAGGTGTTTTTTGGGTCTGCCTTTTACAACTCAGCCCTTAACAATCATCTCATCCTCCACACCAAGTTGTCCTCCTCTATCCTCTCCACATGCCCAAACTATCTCAATCTACTCTTCTCATTACAACATTAATGCACTCAAGTCTCATCCTTCCTCTCAACTCTTCAACTGCAATCCTATCACCCTCCACCCACACAGACCTGTCAATCAAGGATGCACTAAACACATCTAATCATTAGCATTCTGTATGATTATGAACATCCTCTTCCTTTTCTGCTCAGATCTCACTACCATACAACATTATACAACTAACACATGCTGAATACAAAGATCCCTTAGCATGAAGGGAGAGCCCGAGGCAACGGCTCCCTGAACTTCCTCCCATGACTCCTTACCCCGTGCCCTCCAGCACATAACTGTCCCCATATAACTTCCACACACTCAATAGACTCACCAGCAAGATCAATCCTTTCACACCTGACAATCTCTACATGTTCTCCCCAACACGCCACACAAATGAAGTCAGCATTATATATCTCGCAGTCTACCTCTAATACAACTACATCTCTTATGCATCCACTTATTACATACAGCACAAGATGGAGTTACTTCCCACACCCTTGAGGCAAACTGCACATGGCCACAACCCCTCTGCACTAACAGTACTGCCACCAGCCCTAGGTATCACTATTTCCTAGTCCTATCAACCCTCCAATCGACTACACACTGCCATCAACTGAGACAAAAGGAAACAGGGATCTGTCAACTTGGAACACATGCTATAACAATGAAACTTTATAACCAATGGAGAGGGTTGCCTTCATGAGGTGGCAATCTCCCTTTGTTACTAGTCATATTAATGTGGTATAGCAGTAAGTCTTTAATGGCACAAGAGACTTGCTTTCATGAGTCTCCTTGGTTACTAGGCCTTCGTGTGGTAGGTGATGGTGACGATCATCTATGCACTCACATAGCACTGCCTTCTTCCTTCACCTTTCATTCTGTTTGTGTCTGTCCTCTCCCCCAACTTCGCACTTTCCTTCATTACTTTTTAACTCTTTCCACTTTGGGTGGTTCTACACTGAGTGCCAAGCCTAATTATTACTGTAACCCAGGAAACCACTTACAATGCTGGGTGGTAACCATATAACCAGATAATTGGGTTGATGGGGAGCTTACTATTGCATTCCTGTTATGTGGGTGGAGATAAATGCGGTGTCCATCCAGGAACCAAACCTCCACACACTGCACCTCACTGTGGCATGCTACAGTCAACCGCAAAAGAACATGGCATGGTTCACCGGGTTGGGGTGGCCCTGCAAGTAGCTGTTGCTTGCCTGTGGTTGATGGGTCGGCTTGGCCATACGGACTGGGGCTGATCAGCAACTAGTCCTTCAAATAATCCCATTTAACAAAACATCCCCAAATTCCCTCCCTAACGATCATGGAGTCTCTTTGGTTATTGTCATATTAACCAACTTTATGGGCAATGGCGATGATTGTCTTCATAAGTCTCCTAGATTACTATATCTCCCATCTTCTCAAAGAATAATGGTTGACTATTGAAGGGCAAATTCAGCCTGTTGTCAATATTCATGTTCAGATAAGCCTGGGTTAGAATAATTCAGCACTTACCAGCATATAAACAAGCCTGCAAACAAGTAAATTACTTGGGGAGGGGGGGAGGATGTACTGTATATAACTAACTTTCCACTGCCCTTTTTTGTGGCTGGCATAAACAAGGACTTTCTGTATATACAACTAATTCTTTCGCCTTACGATGGCGAAAATTTATTCTTTTGCAGTTTACTTCACTTAGCTCAGTGGCAATAAATGTAACAGCTCTGAACCCTTTCCACAGCAATTATTGGCATCACCAGTTTTAATCTACTGTTCAAACATGGCATTCAAGATCAAAAGAGTAATTTCAGGCCAAGTTAAAGCAAAAAGAACAATGCAGTTTTAACACATTACCAATCTTCTAAGAACAATAGGTATTATCCACTACACAGCTAGTTTTACCTTGCCGTCTTGAAACTATCTTTAATTATACTGTTGTAAATCCACTCACCTCCTGCAAAGAGAGAAAAATAAAAACATTAGCTGCTTTGTTTTCATCTGCTGGAACTGGACCACACAAAACAAATACTAGGCTAAGGTTGCTGCAGTACCAGGCACCCAAACTCAATTCACAAGGCACCCAAACCCACTACACCATCAGGCACCCAAACTCAGCCTACAAGGCACCCAAACCCACTAAACCATCAGGCACCCAAACTCAGTCTACAAGGCACCCAAACCCACTACACCATCAGGCACCCAAACTCAGTCTACAAGGCACCCAAACCCACTACACCATCAGGCACCCAAACTCAGTCTACAAGACACCCAAACCCACTACACCATCAGGCACCCAAACTCAGTCTACAAGACACCCAAACCCACTACACCATCAGGCACCCAAACTCAGTCTACAAGGCACCCAAACCCACTACACCATCAGGCACCCAGACTCAGTCTACAAGGCACCCAAACCCACTACACCATCAGGCACCCAGACTCAGTCTACAAGGCACCCAAACCCACTAGTACACCAAGCATTTTAATACACAGTAGCTAAAACAAAAACTCACTGCAACCATCACATCTCTTACCATCAGGTTGCCCTCTCTTCAAGCTGCACCACTCTCTCTCATACTGCTTCACCCAATCCCAAACGCTCTCTTCAATCCCTTCCTCACTCTCATAGTCAGTCTCATTCTCCAAGTTATCCATCTGACCCGGCCATCAGGAAACTTTCATATAATTTTTTGACCACTTTATTAAATAGCAGAAATGGGAAATTGCAGGTGGTCTTGTACTCAAGGATTAGGTTTAAGACACCTACAGTATACTGTCTGTCTATTGCCATATGCCTTAATCCCTTAAAAGAAGTGCCACAAACAGACTGCTTCCATGTCACCCTGTCCTCTGCCATTTTGGTGCCCTACCTCCAACTCACACCCATCCCTCACATACTGGGACAACACCAATTTTCCAGCACCCTCGGTTCCAGAGCCGTCAGATTAATCATTTTGCCAGACTAACCGAGGCCACGTCATAATTCAACAGTGGACAACAGAGGTCACATATAATAATTCAAGAATACACCTGACCCACTATCCACCAGTGTAATCACACCCATGGTCTAATTTAAATTCTTTTATGGAACAAATGAGCCTGATTTGTTATCAAGGCTCCTGACAAGTCCACTTTATCCCAGCCATAAAACCCATTCCATCACCCCAACAGGCTCAGTGCTCTTATACTTTTGTTTTTCTATGTTCATTTGTTTCTTCAAATCAGTGAGTATTAAATTTTAGCATTCCCCCCCCCCCCCACTGCTGCTTGTATCAAAAGTGGCTGACAAACCAATACCAGAAGTGTCAATTTCCACACTGGGACACCCATTCCAGTTTTTTCAGTTTCTATTTTTTTTTCTTATGGTATAATAAAAATGCCTTACTGTATTCCATTCCCCCAAATAGCTGTTAATACACCACTGTGACCAGACAGGTAACTGAAAATATGCATGATGATACGGGCAGCCAGTGTAGGTCACTCAGTAGCTACATACCTGTTACTATGGCAAAGGCATGCCTTATGGAAAAAGGCTCCCACAAGTACACCCCAAAACAATGCTTTATGCACTCTCAACATTCATTTATTGCGTCTTAGTACATACCAGAGATGAAAAAAATGTAATCTTCTGATTTGACTGGATGCAATTAAGTGAAAAACTGGTGGTGATACAGTATTTAAAGGTAAATCCCACTAAAAGAATGAGAAATTTAATGAAAGTGTTGTATTCACAAGAACAGAAACTGATGGTTTGGAATGGTTAATTGTGAGTTTCCTATTCAGACAAAATACACTGATAATGCTGGATCACAAAGTCGGTCAGTAGAAATTTGACAGGAAAGGGTCATCTGGTTCACAACCTAGTCACAGAATCGGTGCAAACATTGTTGCTCCAGTACCTTCAGTCTTTTTTAGGGATTATTAGACTACTGGACAAAAATATGTGTACACTTGTGGGCCCTGAAACAATTACCATTCCCATTACTTGTTTTGGTTACTGCGGGTTTCATCACTGCAGTATCTTGACACCAATTAATCACTCTCAAGGAGGTTTGAGTATTGAAACAGACTGGCATTTACACCTGATGCCACCATTGAAACTTGCATCTTTCTTATAGGGCATAACCAGGGTTAAATGTAATAAATATAAGTAAAATGTGAAGAATTAGACAAAGATACAGGGATCATCACCAAGACATGCAGTATAAGCAATCCAAGTAATCACTCAACACTCAGCAATATCTGTGGCCGCCTGGTATACTAATCTGGCTGGTGCAGGAATTTCAAGTGCCCTCTCGTAAGTCTGTTCGTATTAAAAGAGGTGCTGGACCGTCTGATACTGGAAAATTGATGATGTACTTGTCTCTCTCCATTCCTATCCACACATCTCATCCTTGGTCTCCCCCTAATCTTCTCCTCCACCTCACTCACAATCTTCTAGACTCTGCATCCACTCCACATGGCAAAACTATCTCAAAAGTATTTCTTAACACTTTCAATGACATCCACAACAACAGTTAATATAAAGCATTTTTTTTTTTTAAGGACAAAAACAAAAAATCTATGACCCCAAAAATATAATCTACCATACTCCCTTTTGTGCTTGAACTAAGTTGAAATAAAAAGAGGCAATCCTAGATGAAGTAATGTAATACGTATGAAAAATTACAACTCACAAAAATATAAGATTCACAACTAGAAGGAAATGTTTGTCACTGATCTACTTACAAAGGAGATCGATTCCCTATGGTCACCCTGATATAACTGCAGAGCTCAACAGGCAGATAATGGAAAGTACAATTACCTCCCCACCCCTAAGAGGAAGATGGTGAATTGCAGGTGGGCAACTTAAGCCTGCAGTCTACCTGGATCACATCTGAGGCTTAGACTAGCCACTCAAGATTTATGACAATTTTAAAAGTGAGGAGTATGACAATATGGCAGAAAAATTCCATTAAACTGCAGACTAAGCTCCACTATACCCTATCTATCTATCTATACCCCGACGCCCTAATCCCGCAAAGGGTGGCCGCAGACAAAACGCCTCTAAGTCACTCTGTCACCCCCCCCTCCCTCATATACCTCTCAACTCCACCCCTCCACCTTACCTACATACACCCTCTTAGTCAGTCTTTCATTTTCCATTCTCTTCACATGTCCAAACCACCTCAGTGTATTTCTCCTGATCTTCTCGACCACATCCACATCCACCCCACAGCATTCCTTCACTTCTTCATTCGTCAACCTGTCCCTCCACGTCACTCCACATGCTCCTCTCAAGTAACTCATTTCCACTGCTCTCACTCTTGACTTGTTCCCCTCTTGCAAGGTCCATGCCTCGCTTCCATACGTCAGGGTAGGGATCACAATACTATCATGCAGTGACTTCTTAACTTCCATACTCACCTATTTCTCATCACTGCTTTCAGTGTACCAACAATCTTCCTTCCCTGCTGTACCCTTTCACACATTTCATCCCCCACTATACCCACTATCGTATATCTTCCTGACTGGCGTAATATTTTTGTGTAAATAGTTTGTCACAGCTACTGCTTTATTATCCACTAACGGGCCTGATTTGTTCTTTTGCTGCTTGAATCACACTTCAGAGACAGAAAAGGCAATGCTACGGCTCTGCATCCTTTCCATTGCACTTCTTTGCGACATCAACTGTTGATATTAACCTATAGTATCAATCTTTTATGCAGGTTAGCAGAGACTGCATCTGATCGTCTTTGAACCCCCCTAATGAGGATGGCGAACTGCAAAACGAAATCTAGCCTACAGTCCACTGGGTTCATATCAGTTGAGCAGTGGGTTACTAACAGATCCACCAACATGGAAGGCTGTCTTATTATGTTTGGAGGCATACTTTCATTTACTTGGTCTAAACTGTCATTTACTTGGTCTAAACTGTCATCTCCAATTTGAATACACACTTGTAACAAGAAATTAACACTAGAATATGATGCTAATCAAAAGTCAATAGAGCCATAGTATTTTCTTATTCTGCCACAGTGTTATGCAAAATAAGCTGCAAAGGGACAGAAATCCGGGCTAAGTTGCCTCTATGAAGATGATGATTGGTACAGACTAGCAGCTACTCACTATTTTTTTGTATCCAGCTGAGTGCTCCCCCCTGAAGCCAATGTACCAGGCAGCTGTGGTGGCTACTGTCTATAACCATCTTATTCCCTGCGATGGTGGCCGCCTAAGCTTTTCTCCATCAGCACTCCTGAAAATGTTTTAGTTCTCTTAACCCAATAACTACAACAGCCTGAATTTACTCTTGCTACCCCCACATTACTTGAAGCAACTTTAAATCTCTAATTTATCAAAGCACATAAATCAGGGCTATATCTAACCCATCCAGTCCAGGCAAAATGGTCTGAATTCTTGCAGTATGCCTACACCTATACCTCTAAAGGAGGACAGACAACAAAATGAAAATTTCTGCCTGCAGTCCTCTGGGTTCACATTCAGATAAGCCTGGGGCAACAGAACAGGGTTACAGAACCAGAAGTTCTCACTAAAAATATACACCAAAACTTTTATTAGTGGTTTAGCTACATCACAATTATGGTAAACACTGCAGCTAATCATACAGTGTATCTCTGTTCTCAAAGTTAACACTAATGCAAGCCGTATGTGAACAATCTAATTACGAATTCTATTACATTTAAATCATGACATTTTTTCCAATCTATTCAACAGTATCCTCCACTCTACTCAAAAGCATTCTTAGTGCAATGGACCATACATTCAAAAAGCTAGTACTGCTGAGGGACAAACAAGTAGTGGCAATGATTAACTGAGTGGCTTTGTCTGGTTTTATAGTACAAACATCCTCTCAACTCCCTCCTTACCTCTAAAAGGAGAATGACGGGCAACTCCAGCCAGCAGACCACCAGATTGAGGGGTCAGATTAACCCTCCAATGACCAAGACGCAATTACATCCAAGAGCTGCCGAGCACTCAGCGCACCCTCTCCCCTTGCCATGCATGACCTCAAACAGCCAACCCCCCTAACCCCACCCCCTGCCATGTATGACCTCAAACAGCCAACCCCTCCCCCCTATACAGTGATCTATGTACAGTTCTACTTCTACTTCCAAATTTCTTTTTCCTTAACCGTACTTCCTGCTGTCGGTGGTGTATATAAGGCTAGCTTAGGCAAAATTATTTCAATAAATCTTTTCAAAACATTTACTTGTTTTGCGATAATGTGCTGAGAGAATGTTATTTTCTTCCCTACATACTGAGGGGGGGGGAGGAGCGGGAAGCAGCTCAATTGGGGGCAATTTTATGAAGGAAAAGTTTACCAAAAACACAGGCAATGGGAGATGCCGCTCACAGCAAGAAAAATAGTTTATAAACTATGTATTTACGGTATTTTCCCACTTGCGAGGCATTCTCGCAGCTCCAGGTGGAGGAGGAATGCACAAGCAGCATTGCCACACACTGGTGCAAAGTGCTCACACTTGGAAATCAACATAAATGCTTTTACATAATTCCTTCACTGGCTGCAACCTGCATCATTTGATTGTGAGCTGTTGGATTTTGGTTGAACCTTATTTGGGTTGAATACTAACGGGTGGTAGGAGTTTGTCAACACCTCTGTCATGAGAGGGTTAATCTGGGGTTAGCTACAATGTTTGTTACCTTTCATTCTTAACCTATCTATCTATCTATTGCCAGACGCCTCAATCCCGTTTGGGGTGGCCACAAACAAATCGCCTCCAAGTCGCCCTGTCCCCCGCCATTTCACTGCCCTGCTCCCAACTCACACCCCCCTCTCTCATATACCTCTCCACCCCATCCCTCCATCTCATCCTCGGCCTCCCCCTCCCTCTTTCCCCCTCCACCTCACTCACATACACTCTTTTCGTCAGTCTTTCACCCTCCATCCTCTCCACATGGCCAAACCACCTCAGTGTGTTCCTCATAACGCTTCCTATCACATCCACATTCACACCACAACGCTCCTTTATATCCTCATTCGTCAGCCTGTCTCTCCACGTGACTCCACAGGCTCCTCTTAAATAACTCATTTCCACTGCTCTCACTCTTGACTTGTGTCCTTCCAACAATGTCCAAGCTTCACTTCCGTACGTTAGAGTTGGTATCACAATACTGTCATGCAGTAACTTTTTCACTTCCATGCTCACTTCCCTGTTTCTTATCACTGCTTTCAAGGAACCAGCAACCTTTCTTCCCTGCTGTACCCTTTCAAGCACTTCACCCTCAAACCTCCATCCTTACTCATCACACTACCCAAATACTTAAACGTACTCACATTTTCCAATTCCTCACCATCTAAACTCGCCGTACATTCACTAACTTCACCTCTTTCAAAGACCATTACTTTACTCTTCCCTACGTTCACCTTTAGGTTCCGTTTCTTACACACTCTCTCAAACTCATCCACCAAGCCTTGCAGCTCCCCTTCGTCTTCACTCAACAACACAGTATCATCTGCAAACAACAGTACAGGGAGTTTCCAAACACTATCCTCTCTCACCAAGGGCCACTCCAACATCCACTACCCTACCTTGTACCTCTTTTATTACCCCATCCATGTACAGATTGAACAACCATGGAGACATGACACATCCCTGTTTCAAACCAACTTTCAAAGAGAAAAATTCACTTAGTTCACCATCCACACGCACTGCAGCCTTCGCACCATCGTACATACTCTTCACAGCATTCAACAACTTCCCATCTACTCCATATATTCTTAACACTTTCCACAATCCTTGTCTATCCACCCTGTCATATGCTTTCTCCAAATCCATGAAAGCCGCATACAACTTCTTTCCCTTCTCTAGAAACTTTTCCACTAAAGATCTAAGAATGAATATCTGATCTACACAACCTCTTCCCTTCCTAAAGCCTCCCTGTTCTTCTCCAACTAATTTCTCTGTTCTTTCTCTAACTCTGTCTATAAGTATCCTACCATACACTTTTCCTATTATACTAAGAAGACAAATGCCCCTATGATTACCACACACTTCTTTTTCCCCTTTTCCTTTGTACAAGGGAATAATTATACCTGACTTCCAATCCTCCGGGACTCTACCTTCCTCCCAGGCCAATCTGCACATCTTCCACATCCATTCTACTACTATCTCTCCCCCATGCTTCAGCATTTCACCACACACTCCATCAATTCCTGGGGCTTTCCCCGATTTAACTTTCTTCATTGCTTCCACAACTTCTGTCCTACTGATTTCTTCCTGTCTTCTCACCTCCCTCCTTCTCCCAGCCATTCCCCAGCCACTTATATTCGCATTACTTCCATCCTCTACGTTCAACAATTCCTTAAAGTGTTCTCTCCATCTGCTCACTTTTTCTCCCTTCTCCACTAGTAATCTACCATTTTTATCTTTCACTCCCCTGCTAACTTCACTTCCACCCTGTCTTACTCTTTTCACTTCTCTCCAGAACATTTTCTTACAGTCCCTCCACTTTACACTCAAATTCCTTCCAAATTCCTCATCCACTCTCTTCTTACTCTCTCTTACTAATCTTTTCACCTCTCTCTTCCTTTCCACATATAACTCTCTCTTCCGCCTCTCAACTTCTTCCACCCATTCATTGTATGCTTTCTTCTTTTGTGCCACAGCCTGTTTCACCTCTTCAGTCCACCACGCTGTTCCTTGCACCCCACTCCGCCTTCTCTTCCTTCCACACACCACATCACATGCTGCACATATTTCTTCTGTAAATATCTTACACACACCTTCCACGTCTCCCATCTGCTCCAATTCATATTTGCCCAATCGTTCCTCCACTTCTCTCTTATACTCTGCCTTTTTCTCATCCTCTTGTAACCTTTCCACTCTCCTTGCAACTACTCCTTCCTCTCGTCTTTCCCTTCTTCTATCCCTCCATCTCACTTGCATCCTAATTCTGGCCACCACTAAGTAGTGGTCAGAAAGTCCACTCCCCCAACCTCTATACACTCTTGCATCCTTTACACATCTTCGCATCCTTTCATCCACACACACATAATCAATCATTGCCTTCCTTTCATTCAGTTCACCACCCACCCTTCTCATCACTCGCCATGTATACCTGTGGATCATTTTATGCCTGAAGAGGGTATTGGCTATCACCAACCCCCTCCCAGCACAGATGTCCACTAACGCACTCCCATTCTCATCTATCTCGGCAGGCACACCCCACTCACCAACTATTCCATCCACCTTCACATTACCAACTTTACCATTCATATCACCAATCAAAAACACTCTCTCATTCCTTCCAAACTTTTCCATGCACATTTCCACATTTGTCCAGAACTCTTCTCTCACTCTTCTAGCACGATCTTGTGTTGGCGCATACACACACACAATCGCCCACATTTGTATTCCAACTTTCAACTTTACCCACACAATCCTTGACCCAACTGATCCATACTGTCTTATGCTCTTCTTCCATCTTTTACTCACAACTATACACACTCCTTCCTTTGCCCTCTCATTCTCATCTACTCCTGCACATATACCCCATCCATACTCCCATTCTCTCACACTTTCTCCTCTCCATTTTGTTTCAGTTATTCCACATACATCCACTTTCGCACCCTCAAGCACCTGGACAATCTCTCTCTCTTTCACCTCATCATTCGCTCCTCTTACATTCATTCTTAACCACTTTGGAGAAAATGTTAATGGCTGTACTCCATTGCTGTACACACCCACCACTTTCAAGAAATTCTCCATACATCATCCATCTTATATTCTATTTACTATTTTGACCTTGCACTAACATCTATCTTTAGGGTCAGTTGTAGTAATGATATTAACACTACAATTCAAAAGCTACTCCAAGTGCTATGGCAAGGTTATAGTCAAAGCATTACACAGGAGGCAAGGATATCCTAATTGTTGTTCCCAGGCCAGTAATGTCTGATGTAACTAAACAAGAGTAATGTCTAATGTTAAGTATGAGGCATCCTTCATAAAGTTTATTAATGTGAGGTAGAACCATCTGGGTTTTTGGAGTAGCCATATGTGACGTCAAACTCACTTGTAGTAAGCACCAATCCATTTTTGACCAACTATGATGATGACTACACTGGCGGTATAATCATTCTTCCACTACATGAACATCAAGAGGCCGAATATCTGGCCCAAATTAAGTGAAAAACTCTCCAACTCAACAATGGATTATTTTCAAGTTTCAACCTCAGTAAAAAAAAAAAAAAAACACCTGCCTGAGTAATTCTAATGATCAAAATGAACTTAAACAAACCACATTGCTTATACTAAATCAGGGTTGCAAGAAATTAGATTGGCATTAGTTATCATGCAGGAAGGGTTTCTTTGTTAGGCCTACTAGTGAATTCAAACCTTCCCTTCAGACTACACTGTCATCAACTGAGCTTATAAAGGTTAGGGATCCGTCAGGCTTAAAATGGCTACAATACTAACATGAACACACACTCGTTTCACTTCCATCCATCTCCAGGCCCCCATCCACCACCGCTCTCCAAGTCAAGGCCTCTCCCACCGCTTAGTTCAAGCCCGATCATCAGGCGGTCCATCCTCCGGCCCATCTTGATCCAGATACTTCGTTCAAGTCCATAGGAGCCAATGGCCACCACTGTAATGCAGAAATATACAGAACATGAAGTACCCTAGAGACAGCCAAAATATAGTGCAAATACATGTAGCTACAGAAGCTGAAATAAAATAGAGACAGATTTCTTTCACCTTAACATGCCAAATTTGTTTCCGAATTTCAGTTCAGAGACAAAAAGAGTAGGTTAATGTTCATGGAAACATAGGACCATCTTATTTTGATGTTTCTTCATATTTTTTTCCTTTCTTTACCAACGCCCTACACATGACTGATCATTCTCGGAGTGCATTTTCACTTTTTTAAATCTATTACTGTACCTCTGCCAACGAAGCTGGAGGTTATGTATTCACCCATGTTTGTTTGTCCAGACAATACCTCTCAAAAGTTCACAATGAATTTTAATGAAATTTTGTGGAAGGGTTGGCCATGGGACAAAGAAGAAGTGATTAAATTTTGAGGCAGATCCAGATCTTGTCTCCATGGATCCAGATCCCTTTTAATGGCACTGGCGGAGGTATGCACTCGAGTGCTTTCTGGTTTTGTAAGTGGTGAATTGTATTTTGAAAGCTGTCTCCAATACAATCCCATCAATGCCAAAGACGGGGCAGACAGATGCCAAATTAGAATACCATTTTTTGCAAAAAAATGACATTAGTACTGATTTATAAAATCAATCTAAATTTTAACTGGCCAAACTAATTTATATAAATCTAAACTAACCCTTATTAGGCAAATTTAACCAAACATTCTATCCTAACCCATCCCTTAGTCATATTTTCCTTTTCCTGATTGATCCTCTTCATACTAAAACACACTTCTGTACATCTTTACAAAGTATCTGAATAAATTCAAATCACTATAATTTTTTGTTAATGTCTTTAGTACAACAAAAAAATCTGACAACTTCATCTTTTCCATAATACTTCACAACTTGCATCATAATAGTACTGCTGTCATCTACTGTTTAAATGCATTCACTTATGGCAATTTTTGGCCAAGTGAAGAGTACGGTACAGCATCTCTGTCTACTGTTACCTTTATTACAGCTAAGTATTCAAGGTAGAGAGCTATCACTTGGGCCACAATAAGGTGACGAGAGTACAGTATATTCCAATATTACTCGAGTTTACAACTCCATTTCAAGACTGATGCAACATTTTTGGCCAAATTACAGTGGACACAGTATAGCATGTAATTCCAGCGTAAATTAATTAAACTGCATAAGGCCGTTTTAGACCAATTGAAAAGTGTATAACATCAAATTCTACTGTTATTCTATGGGCATAACTCCATATTCAAGATAGAGGGCATTTTAGCCCAAATTAAAAAGAACTGACTACAACTGCTTGGTGTGAAGAGGTGGCATTTATAAGCTGAAGACTTTTACTTCATATCAATCACTAAAGCAACACAATCCTTGACATCTGGTGATGTATTATTATTACTATAGCTGGTTTTGATGACAGAACTGGGCCACTCCCAAACTCCAATCCAAAGTCATGGTTGCATGGAATTAAAATAAGCCTCAGTTATGAACTGGGAATGTGCCTCTTTGGTTAGTACTGGTAGTCACATTTACCCTACATTTGGCCATCAACTACGGTACTAAAAGGGGGCTTGGAACCTTTCTTCAATGATTAACTCACTATCCAAAACAAAATTACTTAACACAGGGTTCGGAAAAAACAAAATAGTCCAAATCTCTCCTAAACTGAATAAATACATGGAATTAGAAAGTAAAATATAATAATAATAATATATAATGAATAGCTGAAGGAGCTGTTGGGTATGGTACTGACCTGTTTATTATCAACTGTCCAGCCAAGAGCCACCCCATCAAACAATGGTACTGAACTTCAACCAGTAGTGTCAGCTGTGGTAGAGACGGTGGCAGTTAGCAATACAGAGCTAGTCTTCGGAAAGCGTGGTTATAAAATCGCCCCCATGTCACTTTAGCCACCACACTTTCTTCAATGCATCACACCTGAAATAAAAGCAAATCCTTTAAATCACCACACCACAAACCATCCACTCCATAAAAATAAAACTACCACACCAAAAGCCAATGATCAAAATTAAGATTCTATTTTTAACGCTGACTTTCGAACGAGAATCAATAAACTCCTTCAAATATATATATATATACGTATGTGACCAGGTTGGAGTTACAAATCACAACCTAGGAGTGAATGAAGGATATATCCAAAGAATCGCAGCATAAACAAACATGCAATTTTACAACACAGTACTTGTTATGCAATTATGTTCAACACTCGTAAAATCACAGCCCTAACATTAAGGTACAGAAAGCCATAGCAGCTCAAATTAAATTGCTGTTAACTGATTATCAGCTTGGCGTGGTGTAGTGTGTGATATGTAGTGTGTATTGTGAGGGTGTGGTGCGGCTGTGTGAGGAATGGCGTGGTTGTGTGTGGAATGTGCTGTAGTGTGGTATGAGGAATGGTGTGGTTGTGTGTGTGGAATATGTTGTAGTGTAGTGTAGTGTGGTGTGGTGGAGCGTGGAATGGTGTGGCTGTGTGTGTGGAATGTGATGTAGTGTGGTGTGGTGGAGCGTGGAATGGTGTGTGTGTGTGTGTGTGTGTGTGTGTGTGTGTGTGTGTGTGTGTGTGTGTGTGTGTGTGTGTGTGTGTGTGTGTGTGTGTGTGTGTGTGTGTGTGTGTGTGTGTGTGTGTGTGTGTGTGTGTGTGTGTGTGTGTGTGTGTGTGTGTGTGTGTGTGTGTGTGTGTGTGTGTGTGTGTGTGTGTGTGTGTGTGTGTGTGTGTGTGTGTGTGTGTGTGTGTGTGTGTGTGTGTGTGTGTGTGTGTGTGTGTGTGTGTGTGTGTGTGTGTGTGTGTGTGTGTGTGTGTGTGTGTGTGTGTGTGTGTGTGTGTGTGTGTGTGTGTGTGTGTGTGTGTGTGTGTGTGTGTGTTGTAGTGTCATGTGGTATGTAGATTCTCACAAAAACCCAGTATTAACACCAAGGGACATTCATAATTTTTGAAAGTAACATGAGAAATCATACAAGGGCAAAGACACTACCCTAGACAACAATTTTCAAGTCAGAAAAGCAGTCACTCTTCTATGCTCAGAGTTCAGGAGTTAACCATATGTAATTTAAAAGAAGCCTCGTGTCTACAATACACAAAGAAATCACTAATAACCACAAAATCAATAAAAGAACAGAAAAGGAATTTACCTAAAGCAGTGTGTCTTCACCCAATCGAAGCTCAAGGTATTCTGATCCTAACCAAACTGGACAACCCCCACACATTCCTCCACTCCCCCCCACCACCCCTTTGCCAGTTCCCTCTCTCCAATCACTAGCCAGTTTGTTCCACCTCCCTCCCACCACCCCCTCCTTCACTCAACCTCTATTCTTTTTTCCTCCCTCCACCCCATCCTTCCTTCTCATCATCAACTCCCTATTCCCCTTCCCTCCCTCCCTCCCTCCCTCCCCTCCTCCCTTCCTTCCCTCCCTCCATCCTGTCCTCCTCCTCCCTCCCTCCATCCTTTCCTCCTCCACCCTCCCTCCCTTTCCTCCCTCACTCTCCCCAATCAACCACCACCTCCCCCCCACCCTCCGCACCATCTCTAGGGAGGTTAAGGCTCAGTCAAATAAAGAGCAGTAGAAAAAACTGGAAATAAAAAGTACGTGACTGAATACTATTCTTTTTTTCCCTTCCACCTCTCCTCCCTCCTTGCCCTTCCCTTCTGCATTCTTTATTTAAAAAATAATATAACCTTTACGACGAAGGAGGTGGTATGGGGGGGGGGTCAAAATGCTACCTATGATAAGGAGGCATAAAACGAATAAGAAAAACGTCATTATACTCTTCTTTGCACAATTTCATCCGCTCAGCTGGACCCCATCATCAACCTTCATACCTTTCTTATTCATTTACCAAATCAATTCACCTTCTCAGCCTAACACCATTTCTCCCATCTTCAAACTTATATAATGTACACACTTTTCAGCTCCCTATATGCATCCATTCTCTCCACATGACCATACCACCTAAGGGTCACTCTTTCACCATACTGTCAACAGACTTCCTTTTCTCATTTTACCTGGATGACAATTCTCATCCAACAACTTCCACACATATAGACCGGATTTCCACTACTCATAACGTTCCATTTTCATACCACACCAAAGTCTCACACCCGTACATTAATGTGGGCACTAAATACCCCAAACATTCCTCTGCCAGCCTCCACACTCGGACCTGTTTAGTATCAAGGTCTTCATAACAGCAGTCACTTTCCTTCCCCCTGCCACTTTTACCTTCTTTTCCTTTCATTCAAGTACAGTACTATTTTCTATTACTATACCAAGTACGTAAACTCCCTCAGTAATTCAACTCTCCACTCCTCAGAGGTTAACACCGTCACCTTCGTATCGCATCATTTACAAAGGCTCCAACATGCCTGAATGCATCAGCCTTGGTCACCTAATGACAGCTCTCCTCGCTGCTCGGTCTCTGGCAGCCTCCCCCATTCAGTCCCATATCCCTGAGGTAACACTACGATTTCGTTCCAGGTCGATTTCAGTCTGCATCTCGCAACCCTGCCCCCGATGTTAACATTTCTCACATTCCGCACCCAACTATCATCCTCCATCCTCTCAACATGCCCAATTCATCTCAATCTATCCCTTCTCATCATAACACCAATACACTCCAGACCCATCCTTCCTCTTAACTCTTCAACTGCAATCCTAGCCCCCTGCCCCCCCAGCCTCACAATTCAAGCACGCAAAACACATCCATCTAATCATTGCCGTTTCTGTACATTTGTGCCAAAGAATATCCTCCTCCTTTACTGTCCAGGTTTCACTACCATACAGCATTACACTCCTAAAACATGCCGCAAACAAGGATCCCTCAGCAAGGAGGGAGAACCCTCATAACTAGGAGGCAACATCTCATACTATACACCAATCAAAGCCTCATTTAACCAAACTTAATGTACCGGTACCCAACTCCTACTTAACGAATCTTAACTAGAGTAAGGAGGAGGGTGGATTACAAGAGGCGCTCAGCTTCTGCATATAGTCCACACAGTCCACGAATTTGTGTTTCAGTTGAACCTGGGTCTGCAATTACTACCGTTCTGCTACCACTAACTAAACTTAAATGTGTATCACTAAGTGTTTGCCAGTGGGTTAGGCTAGTGCTATGTGTGAACTGAATCACCAGACATATAGCTATCACCAAATTCAGCAATATTACCCACACCAATTCTATGCTGATATTTGCTCCCTGAATCGGCAAAACTGATTTGAATACGAAACTCATGTACATCCATTCTTTCCTTCTGAATTTTTACCACTCTGGCATGTGTGTGTGTGTAGCAAGAAAATTAAACATAATAGACTGTTAGCCAACCATTGCAAAAAATCTGCAGCGAAATATGCACCGAGGTCACTCCACGAATGAATCAAAAACTAAAAAAAATCCGTACCTAGCCATGAACCAAAATCTGACACAACCCATCACATGATTTAAAACTTGACACCATGAGATCCTTTTTCTTATATATTCAGCACACAGAAAAACAATCAACATTAATATCCAAATACTGATCATGAGAAACTGAAACATGGAAATACCGTAAGTTTCCATTGGTTATTTCAGTGTGCTCCAAGACATGAGGGGGGGGTTTTCTCTACGTCCTTCCTGTCACAAGTGCGTCTTTATGGTGGTTTTCAATATCCCGCAAAAAATTTCCCCAATCATGATGTGCAACCTTCACCGTGCTACAGCCGCAAAATTATGAGCTACGTTGGTTGTCACCTGACGGTCTTTCTTCAACAACCTGTAGGAGTCGTTCGCGAAAATGGAAATTGTCACCTTCGCCCTCAGGTAAGCTACCAAGGTGTGTGTGACTTTCATAGTTAGGTAAGACTGGGTTGGTTAATGACTCGGGGGGAGGGTCTGGGGGTGCTATGCCCCCTTTTACGTCATGGTTAGGTTTAATTTGGTTCATGGGTTAGTCAGGGCAAGTTAGATTCAATTCAGATAGGTTTTTCAAGTATTACGATCGGTTAGGATTTTATTCCGTATCTGACAAAGCGACGCATTTCAATCGGTTTGACTGATATTACCTAATTTCACAACCCTATAGGATTCAGTTATAACAAACCTGTCGCCAAAACGATTAAAGTGCTTAAAAAAAAAAGGTAAAAAATAATAAAACAGGTGAAAAAAAATAATAAAACAGGTGAAAAAAAAAAATCTGAATCTTGGTCGCATTAGAAGACGCCGCTTCCCTTCCACAAGCTACCACCACTTGACAGATAACGAGAAACTGGAGCTCACAGAACTTACACCACTCCACACTGCCCTGCTTCATTACCATAACACATCCATCTCAAATACTAACCTACACAGATTCTGCTGACTACGAAATACAGGCCTAGCGGTCACTAAAATATGCAAAAGAGTTGAATACAAAGTTACAAACGTTACACAGCTCGAGTACACAAAACATCGAATATGGTTGGCCGGGGTAGTCAAAATATATCAACAAATTTCATACGTTACCTTACCCATCTCCCTATTCTGATTCTGCCTCTAAAATCAGCACAATATACTCACCACATATACAAGTAGGGAAGTCTCAAGCCATAATGACAAACGTAAACACGGGAGAAAATTCCTCAAGCTTGCCACCAACACCCTTACCAAGGCGGCTCCTCTCCATGGCGACGTTCACTCACTATTCGCTCACTTCCTGTTTTTTTAAATATTTTCTAAATACTTTTCTTCCAGCTTACCCTTACCATTTTAACATCCTCATAAAATAGTGTTGTTATTGCAAACGTCATTGATTCAAAAAATCTATCGTCAAAATAGCTAGAGGGAGATTTATACTTTTAGATCACCTAGATCGCTATTGAGTTACAAGGATTATTGGAACGAAGCATTTGCACTCGATATTTCGATTATTTTAACTTTAGATATGCCTTTATACTAACTTTTTATGTTGTTTTGTAATCCCTATCAAAACATCAATCCCTGTTTTTTATTTGGCAGCGGAAATTTTATAATTTATTGTATTCCAGAAAAGAGGAACCAAGACCAATAATGTACGTATTGTAGCGGCCGATTTGAAAATATTTTTATGTTTTGGATTAATACGGACTGGAATCAGTTACAATAGCTCAGGCTCTAATATTATATACCAGCTAATGTCAGACGATTCTGTTTACCAGAGAGAACCATAGAGGTGTTGATAACCACCATAAAATCTGGTTGGAACAAATAAATATTCCAACTAAGGCCATACGATTTGTTTTAGCTGGGACTGGATCTTAATAACCTGTTTTTTTTTTTTGTTTTTTTTTTTTTATGCGAGGAAGAAGGAACCAAAGGCCATGAGCCCGCAGTAACAGTTCCCTCCAAGAGAAAAACAATATACAATATAGAGCCAAATTCAAGATCCGATCATTTTGAGATGCCTGGACACACTGCGTTTGAAAGACTGGAGATCATAGGCAGCAGGAAATACAGACATTCATTCTTTGCATGGCTAAGACGTAGTATGTATATTTGATGCCAGACGATTTTCCTCAGCTGGGAGTGAATCATAAGAACCTAAGACTTACCTACAACTAATAACAATGGTTCATTTACCTTAACATGATGGAGATTTTCGTCTTTTTAGTCTGTTCCCCTTGGCTCTAGGAGAATAATACAGTACTTTGGCTCTTCATCATTTCCATAGCACTTCTTCATGACTAGCACCATATATTCCGGTGTTAATCTCTTGTGGTCGATGGGTCTGCTCAGCTAGATAGTCCAAGGCTAAGGAACACCATGACCAACAAACCCCAACCATCTCTCAGACTTACATGCTAATGGGTCACATATGGTTTGAATACCTTAACCTGCTTGAGTACTCTTTCTTCTCCAGGCTGGTTACATCAGTTCCCTCTGTGACACACCATCTATCCAACTAGCTACACTGATAGAAAAAAAAGACTTCCTTACTCCACAGTTTTTTGCCAATCTCAGTATATCGCTCCTAACCTATGCAGCCCATAAATATTCCTATACAGTTGCACATCCACAGTTTTTACTCTTTAACATTAATACCAGACCAATGTCTCACACCTATATGTTATTCACAGCATTCATATACGGTCTTCTTGTTGCCTGCCTGAATTCACTGTTCTGTTTTACCCCTCTCTTGGCCAGCAAAGCCCTAACATTTTATATATTAAACTGAAGGAGTCAAAGAAGTGTGTCTGTGTTAATGTCTTCATGGCATTATTAATTTTCTTCCTTGTGCCACTCTGCTTTCTACTTTCTTTTCACACTTTCCTCTCTCTTTTTCACATTTTCTTTTCTATTACAGTATGACACACCTGTTCACATAAAAAACTGGTAAGGTATTAAAAGGACTTGTAGCAAAATAAAACTTACACATATATTTGCCTTAATTCACAAAAACTCCACTTGTGTTTGACATGACACTAATGTAACAATGCAGTCCCTCCCTTCCCCTCCCCCCTCCACAACCCTCCCTCCCTCCACTATCACCTCCCTTCCCTCCCCCTCCATCACCATTCACTCTCCCTAAACAAAACTTAAAATTGCACAAGTAAAATTTTTTTGTAGTTGCAACTGGCTCATATGACAACTATGAATATTCAGTTTTTCTCTATTTTTACAAAGAATTCTGTACTTAAAAGTGTAAATTACTATTTACAAACAGGTCTTTTTAAAAAATATTTGCATAATTTTCTTACATACATTCACCAGCAGTGGTTGTAAAATAATTTTGTACAGACACATGTGCAAACCAAACTAATAAAACAAGTCTCTATGTGTATAAAATGTGTGTGTGAAAACAGCTACAAAATGGCATGTAATCTCACTGGAAAAGGAGGCTCCTCAGTGCTTTTTCCTTACCAGTTTATTTCCACAAATGCCACTTTACTATTCTCATGCATGTTACTTCACAATTTGTTATTATTAGAGAGTCACAAGTAACATACAACAAAGCTGCTGGGTTATGCAAAATTTATCTCTAAGGCAGAAGTATGAAAAAGCCTTGGAAACCAATGAGAGCACAAGCCATAATTTGGGAAAAGATATGATTCGGCAACAGTGAACACACGGATGCTGTCAGTGGCGGCAGCACAGTCATTTGGGGTACACATACACACAACATATTATACTGTACACATATACACACACTTGCCAAATACACAAGCATATACTGCACTTTACACACACATACACACACAACTAAACCTTCCACACTTACACACCATATACAGCACACAGTCCTTCATGCCACAATATACACATACTGTATATAAACAAGCTCCCCCCATACACTCACACCATATACTACACTAATACATATGCAAGAATGTGGCTAGGATTCTATAAATGAGGTGACTTAAGGAAAACATTTTAGAGAGTTCAGAGGCAATCTCTTGGAAATATGGGGGTGGCCGGGTATATTTCAGGGGTGGACAGTGTTACCCAGCCATCTATGGCAATGCATAATTTCTCTCCCCCTCTCTCACACCATTATACTGTACTGATTTATCCACACACATCACTTATACAAACCACTTACATCTCTCTCCCTCTCTCTTGCACACACATAAACATCGGAAGACGGAGGCAGGTGTGTGTAGAGAATCAACTGAGCAGCAGCGAGACGCACGGCACATCAGAAACGCTCATCTATTGCCCCTCTGATGGCCTTATTCACCTTCTTTCCACTATAATGATTCCTTCTTAAAGTCTTGCTACTGGCAGACAATTTTTCTTGGCTATGGGGCAATCTTTAAAATAAATGACATGACACTACCACATGTTGGAGAGGGATGCATTTAAAGACTGACAATATAGCCACTAGCAGGCTCTATGAAAACATCCCACAACTCTTTGTTCCATTTGCCAGATATATAAAACATCCCTCAACTCCCTATTCTTCAAAAGGAGGAAGGTGAACTGCAGGAGATGGCCAACTTCAGCCTGCAGTCAATGAAGTTTAAATCTACATGAGCCTGGGGCCAACAACAACAACACAATACAGTCTGGCCTCATCTCATCCCAAGTGTTATAAATATGAGCATCAAAAGTTAGAGTCCATGACCTAAGCTTTAACCCACTCAATACAGGTGATGTCCTTCTCAGCTACTTTTGCTGCTTCTACACAAGTTTACTTTGCTTTGGAAAGGACTCTCCTTCTGAAGGAATTGCCAATGCTTTTTTTTCCCATCCAGATCAGAGAGTTTATCCAAGAGTAAATAAAATAATCAGAAAATGGCAAAATAAGATGGAAAAAACATCCTCAGGCTCAGTGGGCTAACTCTTGGACCACAGGACCCACGCCACATACCTCTCTTTTAAAGTGAATCAGGTAAGACTGAACAAGACCTGAACATCCACAAATCAGGTCACAGGTACTGAACACAGCTTACTTTAGTGAACATTAGGTCACATGTACCTAAACATGACAAACTGTGGTACACTAGGTCAATGATGTCCCATATAACCAACTCTTACATTAACATCTTCAGCCAAAAGACCTAGTTTTTACTTAGTTTATGAGAAGCTTCTTGTTATAAAGCGCTAAAAGATATTGCCATTAACATCTCCAGTCCAACAACATCTTTAAAAATTTATTCTTGTTATGTCAAAGTGATTTAACTTGACTTACTAAGGACCTCTCTATCTCCCATCATTTCACTATTTCCCCTTCTTCACTATCTACCATCTTTCAGGTACAAAGTTTATACCTGTACAAATTATACAAAACCATAATACACAACATACTGTATTCTAGATGGCATACGAAGCTTTGTAGTTCCTCTTCCTGAGTGATCTAAATATATTTGGACAACTTAATATTTTCTTGCGTGTTATTTATATCATTTTAATATTAGGAGTTATCTGTTTACCATATTACACATTAACCAGAGTGTATGTTAATTTATGTATTTAATATTAACAGTTTGCATCAATAACATACAGGAGGATAATGAGGTGTAATGTGCAGAGTAAATCACTGAGGAAATGGTGTTCAGGAATCTCCAAAGCCACTTAGAGTACAATTAGAATCCAACACTTGCTAGTCTCTGGGAAGTCACACTGAGACTGGCCATGAGTAATTACAACCACATACAGGCGGTCCTCATATAATGCTGTTCCATTTTAAGTTAATGAATTACAGTTGTTCCATTATTTACTCTTGAATAATTTGCTGTTGTTCTGTTTTTTTTGTTGAATAAATTGCTGTTGTTCCACTTTTACACTGAGCAAATTGTAGTCACACCATTTTTACACTGAATAAATTGATGTTGTACCATTATTTACTCTTGAATAAAATGCTGTTCTTCCACTATTTACTCTGGAATAAATTGCACTGTCCCACTAATTACTTTTGAATAAAATGTAGCTGCTATATTTTAAGTTACTCTTGAATAAATCACTAACAAAAAGGAATTAAGAGATCTCCATAATCGCTTACAGACCTAAATGAAGACAGCCTGTTCTGAAATCACACCACTGGGCTTTCCACTTTCCCACCAATATTCAGATTCAACACATTATCTGCGTTTACAACTGACACCTGCAATAGAGGGTCTTATTCTAACCACAAACACTCAATAACAGTATCAAAACACTTCACTTGCATACATGGCATTTATATTTAGACTTTCCTTCGCCTATAAGGGGTTTTGGACAGGTTAACTCTTTCAATATGGTGAGGTCATTTTGTATTTTTTTTTCTCTCTCTCTCTCTCTATTTTTAAGGAAGAAGGAACCAAAGGCTTGATGTCCACAATATGTTCCCTCCAAAATAAAAAACACAATAATGGTGCCCAATTCAACATCATGCTGCTATCAGAGGCTTTCATTCGGCTTAGGAGAGCCACCTGGTACTGTAGGGGGTTGAGAAAGGCTGTAAGTAAGTTCCCCAGTTCACAGTCTAACCTAAACTGAATAAAATCATCTGGAAGGGGCAAGAATAGAAAGAGACATCCTCAGGCTAAAGGGATCAAACCAGAATTTTACCCAATGCATCTGGGAATTTCTTTTTCTATATATTCTTGCTAACCCCTGACTATTTTACTCAGCTGAGGTTAGATTATTCGTACTTAGGAATTAAATATGACTTTCTTAATATCCATTCACACTCCAATTCCCTTTTGCCCCTTGAAACAGGAGAGTAGGGGCCTTGAGATCTGCTACTCAGTTTCAGCATTTAAGGTAAGGGTGACCAGCCTCACTATCCCCTGAGTAGCATTATGTGAGCAAGAAACCCCAACCACCCCTCAGACGCAAATGCTCACAGGCGCCATCCAGTCAAGGCATCTTAACCCACTAGACCACCAGGCATCACTTGGTTATATAGTTACCACCCAGCATAGAAAATGGTGTCCCTGCCTTTACATACCCATTCAATACAAACAGACCATCATCAGTTGAAAAAAAAACAAAAAAAAAAACAGGAAGTTAATATAAACAGGCCATCCTGAGTTGAATAAAATAATCTGGTAAAAAAAAATAAATAAATAAAATAAAAAATTCAGGGAGTTAGTAACATTATCAAAATTTCTGCCTCAGGCCTGTATTCTCATAAATTGGAAGGCTCCCTAGCACCTCCTCCTTAGTGATTTATTTTTGAATATGGTTGGTTAATATCCTTTTGCACGTTATCTGTGAAGGATATGGTGATATTAGAATGAGTTATGCACTATGGAGATCGTCAGTAAGGTGTAATAAGCAAAATAAGTTGCTTATGGAGAGGTGTTAGGGAGCTTCCTTAACCACTGAGAATATGGGCTTTATCCTTTTATCTTAAGTGGCAAAGAAGACTTCCTAACACCATTTCTTTAACAATTCGGTCAGCACATCACATTTCAATATCCTCTTGAATGTTACTGATCCAAACTATGCCAATACTGAAACAATATAAGTACCATACCAGAGAATTAATGTGGAAAAGAAAAATAAATCGCTAAGCATGAGTTGTTCATGCAAGTAACGTATCAAAGAATGTTGCGGTGGAATGTGAAAAATACATTACAGTACTTGGCAAGAGTTGTTGATATAAGTAACATACCAAAGAATTAATGCGGAATATGAAAAATAAATCACTTAGCAAGAATTGTTAAGAAGCCTTCTGTACAACCTAGTATATGGGCCTTACACTGACAATTTTACCCTCTTAATATTTCCCACCTCAAAGCCTGGCCTTCACATGGCACCCATAATTATATCTCGCATCTATAATTCAAGACTCTTATACCGTGTGAGCTTAAGCCAAAAATTAACACCAAACTTCTGACCTGCACCAGCTACTCATACTGTATCCTTTTAGTATTTCCCACTTCCACCCAAACTTTGAATTACATATGGCGTCTGTCATTACATCTTCCATTTAAAATATAAACCAAAACCGGGACATCAACATCAAAACTGATTTACACCAGTTATGTTATCCCTGCATTATTTCCCACCCTCTCCCAATAACATACTCAGGTTACTCATAGATTCCAATTGCATCAAAGGCTCGTGTATGGGCTAAACCTGTACATTCACCAACAATAATTACACATCCACACCCACAATAAATGCTTATAGGTACATGCAGTTGTGGGTTGGAGTTCCATAGCACTGTAACCCATATCTTGCCTGGACCTACCAATGTTCAGTGCAGCCAGTTGTATATGCAACTGTGATTATAAACTCTCCCCTGTACCCACCCAAGCCAGCAAGCTTTTGGAGTGGATGTGGCCTGACACCTGACAGAGCTCTCATACACCCTTAACCAGAAATTCTACAGCAATACCAAAACTTGTGAATGAAGTTTTTTTTTCCTTTCCTACTTCTGAACACACAATATTGGCCAAAGAATGCAGTGTCATCTAGGTCAATATTCCCATGGGTTTAGGAGGCTTCTTAAAACCTCTTCCTGGGCCATTAGTTTCTCATGCAGTATAACTTGTACATTATATTACCTTTGTCATCTTAAATAGCAATATAATCTGTTTAAATAACATATAGGATATTATTAATGTGTAATAGTAGTGGCGGCTGGCAACAGATAGATAGTAGTGGTAGTAGTAACAGTCATTGTTCCAGCCCAGGTTCGTCTAAAATGTGAACTCAGTGGACTGCATGCTGAAGCTGTCCTCCTCCTGTAGTCCATCCTCATTTTGGGTGGATAGGGAGGGACCTGAGGGATTTTGTATAACTGGGTAGTGGAGCCACCCATTATACCAGTGCCACCACATGAAGGCATCCCTCTCCAGTATCAATTCCTTCAATCCAATGACATATTTTTTGCTATTTCCTCACTACCTCCAGACTAATTTATTTAGCTTTAGAGACTTTTCAAAATAAAAGGGTTAAAAGCCATCATTAGCCTCTTCACTACTTGGATTCTCTCCTCAGCTGAATAAAACAATCAAAGGTAGCAAGAATATACAGTACTGGAAAAACACATTATTGGATTGAAGGGGTTACTGTGTCATATGCAGAAATACAATGGGAATAAAGAGGTGTCAGGGAGTCTCCTAAGTCCACATAAATATACAGTACCCCACATTTTCCAGCCCCTTAATACAATGTTCCTCTGCCCTGAACACAATTCTCAAACTCTGCCTTTTTAGACACAATGGCCCTTCATCTCATCAGTTCAGGAAGCTCTCTCACACCTCTTCCTGAGTGATTTATTTTGCTTATTGGACCCTGCTATCCTCTTCTGTGTTCTTTAAGTCAGTCTAATATCACCCTACAGTTTATAACATACAAAATTATATTAACTGGCTGTATCCAAAAATAAATCACTCAGAAAGAGGTGCTAGGGAGCCTCACAACAAGGTAATTAGGACAAAATTTTCTGACATTATTCCACAACTCAACTCCAGAACAAACACTGCAAAGCTCCTTATACACTGATTTTTAATCTCTTTGATCCAAGAACATCGTTAATATATTACAGTATTTTTGAAACCCCAAACAAGTATATTCACACTGGAAGAGACTGTATGAACTTCAGTGGTTAGCTACAGCTTTAATTACCATCATATGTACTGTTAAACTCTCTCAGGTTAAACAGAATTGTCTGGATATACCAAAAATAAGAGAAATTACAACATCAGACTGAGGGATTATACAGCTCCTCTTCTGGACCACAGCATGCTTAACCCTCAAAAAATATTCTACATTACCTCACCTCTACTGTATGCTGGTAACTGGTATGTATGTGGGGAGGTGCTGAGAATTCTGAAGGCTTGAATCACAGATGAATGGATGAACAACCCCCTTTTCATTGGATACTGATGTGATTTCTCCCACTTCAATATTTTCCAGTTCTTATTTCTGTACCTCATCCACCCCATTTATAAGTGAAAAGTCAGGTTACAGTGATGATGATGATGATGATGATAACAATAATGATGAAACACTATGATCATACAAGTGAATAATGCATTTTTGTGTATATCTCATCCTCCCAGATCCTGATTCTGTACCTTGAGTTATCAATTGAACAGTGATTTTTCATGCATGTCCTGTACACTCAATCAAATAACTATCTGTGGGTGAGGATGTGATAGACAGCATTAGGAGAAATAATGTATTTCTCCTAATGCTTTCTATCACATTCACATCCACATCATAACACTCCTTCATTTCCTCATTTGTCAGTCTGTCTCTCCATGTAACTCCATATTCTCCTCTCAAAAAAATCATTTCCAATGTTCTCATTCTTGACTTGTGTCCTTACAACAAGGTCCAAGCTTCACTTCCATACGTTAGAGCTGGTATCACAATGCTATTGTGCAGTTCATTCAGAAACATCTGCCGAAAGATAAAACACGAAAAGAAGTGGTGCTTAATATGAAGCCATCAATTACCTGTGTAAAGACAGTTTTTTGATCAAGTGTACTTCTAGACAAATAAATGTAACTGATAGTTTCAAGCAATATTCCTTCTCCTCTGGTAAGCCAATCTCCAAAACTACCATTCATTCATTTTTTAGGGGCAAATAAAGCCCTGGTCATTTATTTATCCTTATCCAATCATCACAGGCT
The DNA here is from genome assembly GCF_032717465.1 of Coenobita brevimanus. Taxonomy (NCBI): domain Eukaryota; kingdom Metazoa; phylum Arthropoda; class Malacostraca; order Decapoda; family Coenobitidae; genus Coenobita; species Coenobita brevimanus. The sequence continues at coordinate 38,229,407 of NC_137009.1, forward strand.
AAGCATAACATCAACAGAATGTCCTTGGGTATATTTTAACCAACAGTGGTTGCAAAGCTAATAAATTTTCCTCTTGCCAATGCTTTTATTGAATACCATCATCATTTAAATCCAGTGTAATATTTCGTGAGATAAAAACAAATCACAACACAGTCACCAACATGAAAGCACTTAAGGAAACTGCAGCTTCTCCTCACACCTCCTGTGGCAAAAAGATTCAAACAATATGATGATGATAATGATGATGAGTAATGAGTAAAACTTTATCGCATGCTGTAAATCTGAACACATTATCTGGACAACTGGACCAGCACAGAACCTCCCCATATCCTGTGACACAAATGATCGAATCGTTTATGATGATGAGTTACAAAAGAAATCTGATTATGATAATGATGAGACATAGGGAAATTTACTGCATGGTACACTGTAAATCCAATAATGATGAGCTACGAGAAAAAATTTATTGGATCTTCTCATAAATCTGATTACGATGACGTTGTATGAGCAAATTTATCGAACGTAACGATGATCAGTTACAAAAGAAAATTTATCAGATGTTGCCTTTAATCCAATTACAATGAAGTAATACGAGGACATTTATCACGTTTCTTAGTTACGAGAGGAAATTTATCGCACGTTAATATCGTAAGTCCAAGCCCATACCTGCATAATCCAACCAGCACACACTGTACCCCTAACACACGCCGACCGACTGCATTTGATTATGCCGAGAACACAACTTGTATACACTCTTGACTACTATGTACGTACGTGTAGGAAAAATTCTCTTAACAAACATATATTTCTCTCTATATATAAATTCTCTATTCAACATTATCTCTTGTGTACAAAGTGTGGGGGAATGGGATGGGACGAGGGTAGGTGGCTATTACTCTTATTTAGCTACTATGTACAGGATTCTCTATATTACATACACTTAGGATGGAGGGATGTGGGGAAAGAAGGGAGGGAGGGTGGATGGAAGGATGGATGGATGATGGGAAGGAGGGTAGACGGAGGGAAGGAAGGAAGGATGGATGCTAGGAAGGGGGGGAAAGGAAGGGAGGGAAGGTGGCATTGGAATGAAGAAAGGATGGATGATGAGATGGGAGGGTGGATGGATGAAAGAAGAAAGGACATATGAAGAGAAGGGTGAGAGGATTGATGAAAGGAAGGAGAGTGAAGTGTGATAAAAGACAGGAGGAAGGCTTGATGGAGGAAGGAAGGGAGATTGGATGGAGGGATGGGAGGAGAAAGAGGGAGGTTTGATAATAGGAAGGGAGAAGAAAGGAAGGAGGGAGGATGCAAGAAGGGAAGAGAAGGAAGTTTAGAGGAGGGAGAGGGATGAAAGGGAGGGAGGTTGGATGAAAGGGACGGAGGGGCCTGAGAAAGGAAAAATGGGAGGAAATAGGTGGAGGGAAAGCAAAAAGGGAAGGATAATGAAAAGGAAATGGAGAGGAGAGGATGGTTGGGGAGGGAGAAGAGGAGAGGATGGATGGAGAGGGAAGGAGGGAGGAGGAGGAGCAGGGAGAGGGGGGGTGGGAGAGAGCAAGGGGATGGGAGAGGCAGGAATGGCAATACACCGGGGGACAAAAGAGGATGTAATAATTACAAACCATCCCCTTCAATGCCTAACGGAACCTAAAAACAAAATGCATATAACCAGCACAAACATATATACATAAAAATAAAGGTAGATCACAATAACACAAAATAAAATAAGGGTGACACTGCTCTGGCATAGAAAAGATGATATAATAATTTACATAAAAGAATAGTAACAGATTTCTTACCATCACCATCTTATCCCTCTCACTCCCAAACTCCCTCTTAACACATACATAAGCATTCAATGGCATGGTTTTCACTTCATATACATAAAATAAAAATATATAAATAAAACATTTTCTGGGTGATCATGTCAGAAATAAAATCAATCCCTTCACTAGACAATGTAACTATTTATTTATTTATTTATTTATTCCTGCTGCTGCTCATTACTTTATTCAGCTTAGGAGAGATTTCAAAATGGAGTGGTTAGATGCAGCCTACATTAACTCCTTTATTATATTTATTTCGTCTTAGCCTGGTCCACTGTTTTATTTTATTTTATTTTTTGGTTTATTCTGCAAAACTTAATGACATAATAAGGCAATACAGTACAATGGCTCCATACTTTTCCACAGCACTTCTTTGTGACTAGTGCTGTGTTTCAGTGTTAATCTCTTCCTTCCCATAGCAATTCTTTGTGATGTGTGTGTGTGTGTGTGTGTGTGTGTGTGTGTGTGTGTGTGTGTGTGTGTGTGTGTGTGTGTGTGTGTGTGTGTGTGTGTGCGTGCGTGCGTGCGTGCGTGCGTGTGTGTGTGTGTGTGTGTGTTACTCAGTTCCTTCCCATTGCACTTCTTTGTGATTAGTAGTATGTTTCTGTAAAAACCTCAACTCAGCATTCATGATGGAGAGGTGTCAATATTAGGCCATGTTAAAGTGAAGAGAGTAAAGGAGCTACATTTTTAACACAGCAGGTAATATGCTGCCTTTAGGAGAGACTCTGAACCTCAGTTAACGCATCCACATTAATGACAAGATACGATGGGATTTTTATATTTTTTTCTTGCTGTCTCCTATGACTCTATTGTAGGGTTCTCTGTACAGATGGGGTAAATAAAGGCTATGTCAAACCTCTATGGTAAAAGCCTATTCTACGGGAAATAAAACTGAATAAAACAGAATAAAAAATACATCACTGGGCTTAGTGAATTAAGTTATACCTTTCACTAAACCTTCATTACTAGGAGTATCTTTAAGGATAATAATAATAATAATGGTATTAATAATAATAATAATAATAATAAAAACAATACATAACATAATCATAATAATAAATAATAATAACAGTAATAAGAATAATATAACCAAATTATGGTGCCTGGTGGTTTAGTGAGTAATTAAGGCGCTCCAATCGGATTGAGCCAGTGAAGGTTTATATCCAAGGGGTGGTTGGGGTTTACTGCTCAAGTAATGCCATTCAGGGATGAGTAAGGCTGGTCACTCTCATCTTAAATGTCAGGACCAACTTGCCTAGCCCGGGGCTCCTATGCTCCTCATGGGACAACGTAGGATTGGCTGATGGATGGATGGATAAAAATAATACATAATACTGTAATAATAATAATAATAATAATAATAATAATAATAATGACATCCAATGTTATCAAGAATTATGTAAGAAGTTATGAGGTCATAACTGACAGGGGTAATACCCTTCAATACAAACACAACTTTTAAAAATCATATTGTTGCCTTCTCCAAATTATATTACTTAACTTAGGAGAGACCTCTCATTGCTGGAGAGGTTATAGAAGGCTTAATCTAACTCCTGCAGCTTAAATGTTTCTACACATCTGGGGCCAGGGACTGAATAAGGAGGCTGCCAGAGATCAAACAGCATGGAGAGCTGCCATTAGGTGACCAAGGCCAATGCATGCATGTTGAAGCCTTTATAAATGACAAAACGATACAACAACGAGCCGAATAACACTGCCTGGAGGCTGCAAAGATAAGAATAATAATAAAGATGCCATTTTACTAGCCATTAAACTCTAGAATTCAGTGACATATCTTTAAAAATTTATTCTTGTTATCCCCATATGACTGTATTTAATTCTGGGGAGGTCTTGTGGAGTGAGAGGCCTAACGGAAGGTACTGTATTTCTAACCTCTCCAGTTTCAAAAAGTGACTCCTAAGCTGAATAAAATGATGAAAACAGCAAGAATAAGATAAAAGTAAAAGGGGGGTCACTGCTACAAAATAACTGACAATTTCATTTTCCACGTATTTTACCTGGATGACAATTTCACACTGTTAATAAAAAGACTTATTATTATAGCAGCAATAACTAAAAGAACTCAAATTCCATTCTCTGCTTGACGAATTCTTGTATGGATTGAGTTAGTGAGGGATTTATCTAATGTTTACAGTTTGAAATGTATCTTCAAAATTAAATTAAATAATCTGGATATATTAAAAAGTTAATGGACTGTGGGGAAGAGATAAATTAAAGATAAAAATAAAAATAAAATCAATCAACTCTCTACACCGTCTACCAACACAATTCCACAACGCATACAAAAGGGAACCTCAGACGGAAGCGTGGGCGGCAAACAATTGACTGGGGAAGACTGGGTGGACTGGAGTCAGGGGGAGGGGCAAGGCTCTAACACTATCATAATCCTGTACACTTAACCCCTTCAATATGATGGGGTATTTTTTGTTTCATTCTTGCTGTATACAAATAGGGCTGACTCCACTACTCGTATACCCCCTATACAAAGTTCATCCTCTTGGGGACTATGCCTCCTCCTCTCCCGCACCTCGCTATGTGGAGGGACCCTGTCATGAACCTGGGGAGGGGCTGTCTGCCACAAGAAGTTGGCTGCTTGCATGTAGTCACTGGGTCTGCTTGAGCAGTCAGACCAATCAACAATAATGACAACCAATGATTTTGTTCAGCTCAGGTGAACATTTTCAAACTGGAAGGGTTAAGAGAGACTTCATTACCCCTGTACTGACAAAAACTTTCACTGAAGTAAAATCTCTCCTGCAGTCCACCATCCTCCTTTAGATGGATAAGGAGGGAACTGAGGAACATTTATATAACCAGGATATAGAACCACCTGGTGATAATCAATGCCACCATGTGAAAGCATCCCTCTCCTGCAGCAATTTTCAGGATAAACTGAACTTGTGATAATACATATAGCCCTTTCAGCCTCAGGACATCTATTTCATTCTGTTAGAACACATCACACAATTTTATTTACCTTACGAGACAATGTTACTGATGCTTTCAACTCAGTGATGTATTTCCATATTTTATTCTTGCTACCTCCGGGTGATTCTATGCACCTTAGGACAGATCTCTAATAGTTACAGAGTTAATGGGGGCTACATAAACTCCTTCACTTCAAACAGTCCCTCTGTAGCTGGATATCATCTGGTCGTAGGTGTAGTAGTAGTAGTTGCAATCCCCAATTCATCTGTGAGGCTGAAGTTGCCTGAGACTACAATAACTACTACTACTGTGCTTGCTATTTCTTGACATATTTTCTACAGCTTAGGCAGAAGTTGTCAGGCTGGAACAATAACACACTACATGGACTCAACAGCCTTTACTGACCTGCTTGGTGCTGGAGGGAAATGCATTCCTGGGGTGATATAACCGGGTAGATCTGGTGCCTGGTATAAATAAATGTCCCTCAACTCCCTCCCTATCCCCCCAAAAGCGGGAAGGTGGACACAAGGAAAAAGAAATCTGAAAAAAAAAAAGTCCACCAGATTTACATTCAATGAAGCCTGGAACCACAACAATAAAATGACCTGGTTACTCCATGACACTCTCCTAAACTGAATAAAATCACCTCACAGCAGGAGAGAAAAACAAAATTAAATAAATAGTAAAACCTCAATATAACGGACTTCAATAGACCGGAATTCGCTTTTATTGGACTCGAGGAGCTACCGGACTTAAGTCCTGCATATCGGAAAAAGTCCGATAAAGCCAGTAGCAGTCCGGACTGCCAAACCACTTCAGCTATGTTCACCACAATAAGGTAAATAAAAGATATGTTTATCAGTGTACAGTACAGTATTATTATATACAATATATTATACCATTTGATTAATGTAGTGAAGTTATAACACAGTACAATACCGCAATGGTTGACAAAACAGTTTAAAAATCGTTCATGTGATCCGGACTACTGTCTGATATATCGGAAAAACTCTGGATTAGCAGGGGGAAGTCCGGATGTCGCTTTTATCAGAATTTTGCATTTTTCGAATGGTTTGGGCCCCAGTTAGTCCGTTATAGTGAGGTCTTACTGTAAATAAAACTCTACCATCATACAGACGAAATTTCCAAAATAAAGTTCTCACCCTGTGTATTAAAACTTCCCACGAGTCTCTCATTCTGACACTCTTGCTACACAATATTCGCTTAGCCTTCAATAACCACTTTACTACAGGGCTCACTTAAATTGAATGTAAGTGTTAAACAGCAGCAGAAAAAGAAAAAAGGAAAATGGAGAGGGGAGGGGAGGAAAGGAGAGGAGAGGAGAGGAGAGGAGAGGAGAGAAGAGAAGGGAAGGGAGGGGAAGAGGAGACGAGAGAGAGAGAGAGAGAGAGCTTACATGGTGACGAACTACAATCACTGTGACACAATATACTTAAACAATGGCATCTCCTTCACCATCGAGGAGTGAAAAAGAATCGTAAACTTTCATCGGGAGTGAGAAAGAATCGTAAACTTTCATCGGGAGTGAGAAAGAATCGTAAACTTTTATCAGGAGTGAGAAAGAATCGTAAACCTTCATCGGGAGTGAGAAAGAATCGTAAACTTTTATCGGGAGTGAGAATGAATTGTAAACTTTCATCGGGAGTAAGAAAGAATCGCAAACTTTTATCGGGAGTGAGAAAGAATCATAAACTTTCATCGGGAGTGAGAAAGAATCGTAAACTTTTAGCGGGAGTGAGAAAGAATTGTAAACTTTTATCAGGAGTGAGAAAGAATCGTGAACTTTTATCAGGAGTGAGAATGAATCGTAAACTTTCATCGGAAGTGAGAAAGAATCGTAAACTTTTATCGGGAGTGAGAAAGAATCATAAACTCTCGCAGAAAAGGATATAAAACCATCAATTAAAAACGATACAGTACATAAAAACACTTTGTGGATGAAATTAATTGCAAAAATAAAAAACACAACACTCTTGCTACCTCCCCATCCCTGCCCACCCTGTATGTGATGAAAGGTCAGTCTAGGTAACACAGGAGACTTCTTAACACCTGTTCCTTTGTGATTCATCCTGCATTTTACACTTTGATATGCTCTTATATGTTGTTTATGTATTTATTTATTTATTTTTATTCAGCTCGAGTGACTTTCCGAACTAGAAGGGTTAGAAACAGACTTAAATAACACCTTCAATAACATGTGGAGAATATGGGAGAGTGAGACACTAATGAGGAGAGTGCATGTGAGTAAGGTGGAGGGGGGGAGAGGGAGGGGGAGGCCGAGGATGAGATGGAGGGATGGAGCAGAGATTGGGGTGTCAGCTGGGGGGAGGGCATTGAAATGGTGGGGGACAGGGCGATATGGAGATGATTTGTTTGTGGCCACACCTTACGGGATTAAAGCATTTGGCAGTAGAGAGACAGACAGATAAAACAGACATACATCCTAAACTGAATAAAAAAAATGTCTGTTAGTGGTAATACTAAACAATATACATCGCTGGACTGAAGGGAACGTTAATACAGACTGCATAAATAACACGGAAGAGAATATTAAAGAGTCATACGCAGGAATAAACTGGTAAGGAAGAGATGTTCGTACGCCTCGTAAGCCAGCGGGAATACAGTTTGATTTTGGGTGTTTTAGTGGTCTGTATTCAAGGTGGTACTGAAGGACTCGTAGCACCTCTTCCTCAGTGATTTATTTAGCATATTACAATTAACATTCTCTCGCTTATTTATCCTGTTTTAATATCAATGGTTTGTATTAGTAAAAGGGAAACTGAGGAGTTATGTGCATATTCTAACCTTCTCTTGTACTGTGTGTTGTTTTAATGCTGATATAGCTGCAATAATTAGAAGAGTGAAATGTAATGTGCAGATCACCTTATCTTTCAGGTAGTTTATCATTTTAACATCAACACATCAATAACATACAAGATGATGTTACGATGTAACGTGCAGAATGAACCACAGAGGAAAAGGTGACGAGAAATTTCCCAAAGCCACACAGACTATGACCCAGTGACTTAAGAGTAGGTATTTGTTGATGAGGGCACTTGTGATGCTTAGATGGCTGCGGTGGTGGTGGCGGTGGGGGCTGTGGGTGTGGTGGGAGGGGGCTGCTGCTGTGGAGGGGGCTGCTGTGGGGGCTGAGCAGGGGACGGGGCTGGCTTGGGGTCGACGTAGGGTGGAGGGGGGTCCGGGGCTGGGTCACGTCGGGGAGGGGACAGCATCTCCTGGCGATCGCGGTCTCTCTCACGCCCTGGTCGGAATGCCTCCAGCAGCGCGTCTACCTTATCCGGCGTGGGACCCCAGCGAGCGTGACCTGCGTCATTTTGTAGCCACACCGCCACTGTACCATGACCACTCTTCACAACCACCTCCGACCTACAGCACAGCACATGTTAATATTCACAAACACACCAAGTAAAAAAACATCATCATTATTATCATCTGTACTGCTATCATCATCACATTATTATTATTACTACTGTCATTATCATTATTATTATCACTACTACTACTATCATCATCATCATCATCATTATTATTATTACTATCATAAATATAATCATTATTACCACTATCATCATTATCAGTATTACTATCCTCATTATCATTATCATCACAACTATCATCATCATTATTATTATAATCACTACTACTACTACTATCATTATTATTATCATTATTATTATTATTATTGTTATTATTACTATCATAAACATCATTATTATTACTATCATCATTATCACTATTACTACCCTCATTATCATTATTATCACCTATCATCATCATTATCATCACCATTATCACCACAATCATCATCATCATCATCACCATCACCAACATCTTCCTCCTTTTTCCCCACTCACAAATGGAGCAACACACAGTTCAGAAAGCAAGGATAAAGAAAAGCATGACTGAAAGCATATTAATCAACACTAGCTCAACATAATAGGCCAAGTGCTCAGGAAAGAGGTGACGAGAAGCATGAAAGTACTATGTCTCAAAGACTGGGTTGGGAATAGACATGGAGGAGAGGAGAGGAGGGGAGAGGAGAGGAGAGGAGAGGATTGAGAGAGAGAGAGAGAGACTACTACTCACTTTGCCATGAAGTGTTGGAAGCCATGTCGATATTCATGTTCAAAGGGCAACAGTACGATCTGCTTTCTGTTGAACCTGCAATGCAAACAATATACTTATACTACATACATCCTCCTCTAATACTGTACTATGATAATGTACTTAATAATGCTCGTGTACTGTAAAGAATAAATAATTAAACAAATAAAAGCTAATTATGTATGGCCTAGATGGAAGCTAACCAGGGCAAGGAATGTCTTTATCATTATATTTTCACCACCTCTTGACAATTATATTTGGCTCTGGTTAGATCCTTCAGACTAGAAAAAACAATAAAGTCAGAGTGTGTGACTTCAGAGATATAGGACTGAATAGGAAGGCTGCCAGAGATCAACTGACATGCCAAATGGTTTCCTATAATCCAGGAAACCATTGTTATGTTCGGTGGTAACCATATACAGTAAATAAACTGATGCTTTGGTGGTCTAGTGGGTTAAGGTGCTCATGCGGCCACATAGGGGTATACATCTGAGGCGTGGTTGGGTTTACTGCATACACAATGCCACTGAGGGATGCATAAAACTGGTCATCCTCACTATAAATGTTGGGGATGAGTAGCCTAGTATCAAGTCCCTATGATCCTGACAGGCAAAAAAAGACTGGATGATAAACAGACAGATATATAGACAGGAATTAAAATTTCTGGCAGCAGGAAGACAAGACTAAAAAGAACATCACTCAAATACAAGGAAGTCAGCAACCAACCGTGATGCCTCGAGGTGAAGGAGTGCAGACGGCGCCGGTTCCCTCCACTCCGGCACAAACACGATGAAGCTGAGGGGTTCGTGGGACTCGCTCAGCAGCTTCTCAAAGTGCCGCACCGTCGCCTCCATCAACTCCTCGCAAAATGGCGGGTTGGCCTCAAATGACCCACACACTGGCTTGAAGTCCAGGATTGGTCTGTGGGGTTGAGTTGGGTGGGAGATTGTTAGTGGGTTGAAAAGTTATTGATGGATTTGATACTGTTTCTTTCAGGACTAAATACACTCACTTGTCCACCCACCACCCACTTTCCCATTTCGACTGGTGCCTTCATGTGGTGGCTCTGATATGGCCAGGTGGTGTAGTTGCCTGGTTATACAAACATTCCTCCTCTCCCTCCCTATCCCCTAAGAGGAGGAGGACGGATTGCAGAAGGGCAGTTTCAGCCTGCAGTTCACCAGGTTCAAAGTCTAATGAACCTGGAGTTGCAATTATTCCTACTGTTTCTATTCACTCACCCATCCAACCATGCAAGCCCAGCTCCAACCCAAACCTATTTACCTATCAATCACCCACCTACCCTCCTCCCTGCCTACATACTCACCCACCTACCTACCTACATACCCACCTACCTACCCACCCACCTCCATGCCTACCTTCTCCTCTACCTCCCTGTTTGTATACCAACCTAGCTATTTACCTGCCCTCCAGAATTAGTTTCTGTTTTAGATTGTTAAATTATTTAGCTACTCTTGTTTAAACACCTCTACACCTAAAGTTGCTCACAATTTACTATGATGTTGTTCTGTTGAAAGAAATTGATGTTATTCGTGCTTTGAACCCCACAATCATGAAGCAGAAGCATGTTTCACTTTGTTTCCCTTGATGCAGCATTTTCTCCACATATTCTAGACTTCACTACTTCAATGGTCACTGCTCCTATGAACCGTCTGCTTGCACCCCTCCACCACTACAACGGGCGCGTAGCACCCGTCTAGCAACAAACTCTCATCCCTTTTCTGTCCAACTCTCCAATGCAAGAGTTAACCGTTACTCCCAGTCCTTCATTTATGCAACAAGTCAACTCTGGAACTGTCTCCCTCTGTCTGTATTTCCTACTTCCTATGATCTCCAGTCTTTCAAACACAGTGTGTCCAGGCATCTCAAATTCAATGGATCATGAATTTGGCTCTCTTTTGTACTGTTCTTGTTTTTCTTGGAAGGAACGGTTTGTGAGCTCCTGGCCTTTGGTTCCTTTCATAAAAAAAAAAAAAAAAGAAGAAGAAGTGAGGAATGACTACCAACCTAACTACTGGATCTAAGTACCTACCTACCTACCTACCCACCAACCCCACCTACCTACATACCCAGTATCTAATCTTTCATCTGTCCATTCATTCATTCATCCATCCACCTATCTACTGAATCTTTTTGTCTATCCATCAACATTGTCCATATCCTCTATTTACCTCCTAATCCACACACTGACTCACCCATACACCCACCACATCTTCCAGAATAAGACCTCTATTAACCCTACTACTACAACTACTACTACTACCACCACCACCATCACTACTACTATTACTCACCCTCTGGAGCCAAAGTAGGAGTCGGTATCAGGGAACGCAGAGCAGTACTGTCTGAAGTAACAGTTAAGCGGGGAGGCAAAACACTCAAAGGTGACGGAGAAGTGTTTGTGCAGGCATTCCAGCACTGTGACGGGGAGACCACCTTGAGTGCCGTGGCCCTGGGGTAGAAAGGAAGGTTATAAGGTATATCGTTACTGTCACTGTCGTTGTTACTGTCGTCATCGTTATCATCACTGTTTTCGTCATCGATGTCATCACTGTCGTTGTTGGTCGTTATCATCAATGTCATCATCATCGTTTTTGTCATCGCTGTCATCACTGTTGTCAACATCATTATCATCCCAAACCACTTTCTCACCTAGGGATTGGGTAAGGTAGGATCCAAAAAATATGAGAGAAAAAAATGGAATATCACCATCATCAATTTTATCATCATCCACAGCTCTTCTCTAATCCAAGGTTAGGGTGAGGTATGGCAAAAATAAATAAATAAATAAATAAATAAAAAAAAAAAAAAAAAAAAAAGCTAACCAAAAGTCTTCATAATTACATGGATCACACATTCACTTACCAAAATAGCCCAAGTATCATCACTATCATCATCATCACCATTGCTTTGTTCTGGCAATACAAACGGTACCTTAAAATGAGACATAATGGCAAACAGAAAACTCTTTAAACACTCCCCATCTGCTTTCACTACGATGGGACAAAATTCTCCTGTTATTTCATTCTTGTAATCTGGTTTGATCCCATTAACTGAGTCCAGAGATGTCACTTTGTTTTATTCTTTCCCTCTACTGACAATAATATTCCCCTCTGGACCGACTTTTAGAACTGGAGGCACAACACATGGCATTAATAAACTCCTTCATGTGAGACGGTTTTTCCTACGTTGAATAAGGTATCTGGCGGTAGCTAGAATAAACTATAAAGGATGGTACCTAGATTTAGTCACATATTCATTCATTCAATCATTTGTTCCTTCATTCATTAATTCATTTGTTCGTTTGTTTGCTCATTTGTTCATATATTCACTCATTTGTTTGTTCATTCATTCATTCGTCTGTTCATTCATAAACCAATCTCAGTTTCTCCCGAATAACCAGAAGCATAGGGGTCCAGGTCTAGCATACTCAATCCCACCATTTAAAACAAAAGGTCACCAGCCTCCTATCCCTGAGCAGCATCAAGAAAAAAATATATATATAATAAATAAATAAAAAATACAACCCCTAGAGGCCCCATCTGACTGCAGTGTCTTAACCCACCATACCACTGGGCCTCATTTAGTTATATGGTTACCACCCAGCATAGTAATGATTGCAGCTGATCCACTGTGATATGCAGAAGGTTGGGTGACAGAGAGAGACAGGTTAGAAATTGAATTCTTATGTTTTCAAAAGTTTGGGGCTACACAAAACACTATCTATCTCTCTATCTATTGCCAGATGCCTTAATCCCATAAGGGGTGGCCACAAACAAATTGCCTCCATGTCACCCTGTCCTCTGCCATTTGCCTGCACTCCCTCCAACTCACACCTCTTTCTCTCATACATCTCCCCACTCCAACCCTCCATCTCATTCTTGGTCTACCTCTGCCCCTCCTCCTCTCCACCTCAATCATATACACTCTTCTATTCAGTATTCAGTCTCTCATATACCTCACACAGAACACAAAATAGGGAATTCAAGCTCCAACGTATGTCTTTCTGCCACTCAACCCATCCAGAGTAATGGTTCTCTGAGATACACAAAACCATCTGGCTCGTCACACTAAAAACGACCTCATACAACGCCAGTACTGACCTCATTGGGGTTGGTGCCGAGGAGTGTGTTGTAGCGCTTCAGGAGACACCAGACGCGGGGCAGGAACAGCTCAAACTTACGATCGTCAAAACAGTTATAGCGGTAAAGTTGTTCCTGCCAGACAGACCAGGCCACAAAAATTACAATCAGACAAATTTTAGATTATTACTACAACTACTATTATAATTATTACTGTTAGTATTATTATCACTATCATCAACATCGTCCTCACCATTAACACCAACATCAACATAAACATGGAGATGATGATTATTATTAGTGTATTACAGTATAATAATAATAATAATCATCATCATCATCATCATCATCAACATAAACATGAAAGGAAGGTATAAAAACTATTATTACACAAATTCCTGTTATTATCAGTCTCATAATCATCATCATTGTCGTCGTCGTCCTCCTCCTCCTCTTCTGCATCATCAATATCAACATATACAAGGAGATGAGGACATAAAAATTACCGTCACACAACTTTCTTGAGTATTACTATTACCGGTATCATCACCATCAATATCGTCATCATTAAAGCACCATTCATCCATTCATTCATCCATCATCTAATCCAGTGTTGCCCAAAAAAACAAAAATTATATTCTAAAATGACTGTTAAGATGTAGAGATGGAGAAGTGCAGAAACAACATAAACAATGAACTGAAACAGAAAACATTTGGTATGGGAGAACACTCAGACTTCTATACCTCTTACTACATTCCATCAGTAAATGTTTCGTGTGTAAAACGTAAAATGTAGTAATGGGTAAAGAACTCTGAGGCTTGTATTCTCATTGATTAAGGAAGCTCCCTAACAACTTTTCCTTACCAATTTATTTTCGGATATGGCTGGTTATTATCATTTTGTATGCTATTTATGCACAACATGGTAATATTGGAATGATTTAAGTAACACAGAAGAGGACAGCAAAGTGTAATATGCAAAATAAGCAACATAAATACCAGCCTGAATCTCCTCCCATCCCAAATGCTTTCTTGTTTCTGTGCTTTTCAACACCATGAATCATCTCACCAAACTGTGGAAGTGAGTTGGTCCCTGGCATCTCTCTAGTGAATCTGAGTCAGGTCACATCCTTGTCCTTAAAGTCTATCTAGTTATCTGAAAATTACCCCAAAATTTTAACACTCTCTCACCAGTTTCTGGATGTATGGGGTGTTGATCCTTAGTGTCTCTCCGTTGAATCTGAGGCAGGTGGTATCCTTGTCCTATTTAAATTCTACCTATCTCCAGAAAGTCTATCTATTTATTTATCTACCGGTATCTAAAAATGACCATAACATTTCAACATCCTCTCACCAAACTGTGAAAGTTTGGGGTGTTTCCTACGCTCCTCATGTGGCAACGTAGGATTGGATGATGGATGGATGGATGGATTCTTGGTGCCTCTCCACTGAATCTCAGGACGTATCTTTGTTCTACTTAAATTCTATCTATCTCTCCATCTCCAGTATTTAAACTTTCAACATCCTCTCACCAATTTGTGGAAGTAAGGGGTGTTAATCCGTAGCGCCTCTCCGTTGAATCTGAGGCAGGTGGTGTCCTTGTCCTGCATGAAGTCGATGGGAGGCGGCCGCGGGGATGGGGTGGTAAACTGGATCGGATAACACCACACCTTTCTCAACCCACTCACCGCAGGTACACCCACTTCTGAAACACAGCAGAGTGCGGGAGTCTGTATCATTAGCACCATCATTATAATCATCATCATCATCATCATCATAACTGTCATCATCATCTTCCTCTCAAACATACAGAAGTGAGGGAGTGTATATCATCATCATCATCATTCTCTCAAACACACAGGAGTACAGGAGTGCATATTATCATCACCATCATCATCCTCGGAATCCTTGAAAAATAGGGAAAAACATATCACCATCACCATCACTATCATCAACAACAACATTACCATCACCACTAGCACTATAACCTCAAAAAAGTGGGTAAGAAAACCATACCAGTAGTGCAATGAATATCATCACCACCTTCATCATCACACTCATCACCAACACCTTCATCTTTACACTCATCACCACCACCACCACCTTTATCTTCACACATATCATCACCACATTCGTCTTCACACTCATCACCACCACCTTCATCTTCACACTCATCACCACCACCTTCATCTTCACACTCATCGTCACCACCACCTTCATCTTTGCACTCATCACCACCACCACCACCTTCATCTTCACATTCATCATCACCACCATCTTCACACTCATCACCACCACCATCATTCTAACTCTACATTCCACCAGAAAAAGAGGAAGGTATAAAATCCACATGAGTACCAAAGTGAAGTGTAAATATTTGGAAAAGTTTTGCAAGATCAGGAATAAATATAACTACTATAACTGAGTTTAGAGTGGTAATCTCTCTCTCTCTCTCTCTCTCTCTCCCTTGCTCACACCTCTAACCTCTTATATTATTTTCCTCCAATATCTGCAAGTGCTTCTCCCTAATTTTCTTAGCGTGTTCGACGGAGAGGTTGTATATCTTCGTACAGATGCCCTCCACACTCTGCTTGGCTGCCTCCGTTAGATGAGGTTGGCATTGTCTCTGGAAGTAAATAAAAATAATAATAAAATAAATAAATAAAATAATATGGAAAAAAGTGATAGCATTATACTTTTTTTTTCTTTTAATACTGGAATGGTGCCTTCTTGTGGTGGCACTGATATGGCTGGGTGGTGGAGCTGCCCGGTTATACACATCCTTCAACTACCTCCCTATCCCCCAAAAGGAGGGTGGTGGATTGCAGAAGAGCAACTTAACCCTGCAGTCCACAGGGTTCACATTTCAGATGAACCTGGGCTGCAAGTACAACTACTACTACTACAACTATCACTACTACTACTACTACTACAACTACTATCACTACTAATACTACTGCCATGCTAATACTACTTATATCTACTTATATACTACTTATATCTCGGTACAGTATGTAAAGTTGTATTTTAACTCATCCTTGATATATGCTGAAACCTTCCAGTAAGTAACATACAAGAGAATTTAGGGTGTAATATGATGGGGTGGAGAGGTATATAAATGAGAGAGAGAGGACAGCTTGATGGTGGATGGTATGACGTGGAGGCAATTCATTGTGACCATCTCTTCCATGACTATGGCATCTCGCGACAGATGAAACAACAGAATGTGTAACCCAAATTGTAAGGAGAAGGTGTGCCTATGCAACACAGAATATTATATATCCTCTGGCTTGTTAGTAATGGTAACTATATCCAAATTAAAATGATAAAACTAACTAAAAAGAAAATGTTGTGATATGCAAAGTAAATTGCTAAGGCAAATATACTACACAGCCTCTTACATCACCTAGAATATGCCCCACATCCTAAACTATGCTCCCTTTACTCTAATTCATCCTAAGTTAGCCATCTCTCCACCATGAATACCTAAAAATTACAAAAGACTAACACTAGAATAGGGTACCAGTCACAAGAAGTGCTAAATAAAGACACCCTTAGCAGAGTCTTTTCCTGTCCCCAGGGTACATGAAGCAGGCAACAAAATGACAAAAATGAAGACCAAGTTAACCCCTTCAATCTCATCTTTACATTCTTTTTCCTATTATCAGACCATTTTGTGCAACTTAGCAAGGAAATTTTGTACTGAGGGCATGAATGGAGGACACCTGTAATCTGGTGTAGGGATTTTTTTAAAGTTAATTTATTTTCCCTTCCTCTGTTTACCTCCTGTATATATATATATATATATATATATATAAATATAAAAAGGGGGGGGGGGCTGCATCTTAACCTTGCAGTTCAAAAGCCTCTCCTAAGCTGAATATAAACATCAGAAAGTAGCAAGAATAAAATAAATGTTACTGATTTGAAGGAGCTAAAGTGACAGATCTACAGCATCTAAATGAGGCATGGGACTAACCTTGAGGTGTGCCAGGCGGTCCATATAATCATCAAAGGTGGCGCCAACCGTTCTCCGCAACCACTGGAATGTGTCCTCCACATTCCACTTCACTATCTTTCGACTCTCTTGGCTGGCATTACGACTGATAGGAAAATGAATGTCAGTAGGTTAATTACATCTTTGTCTGGGAAAATAACTTCATCATCACCATCATCATCATTACCATCACTAACAAAATCATCATCACCATCACCACAACCACCAACACCATGATCATCAACCAGACTTCTCTTCCCACCTAAGGAAGGAGTTAGTAGTGAAATAAAAACTGAAGGCAGGAAAAACTAGAAACAAAATCAAAGGCATTAGTAATTTAAATATGGTATATCTTGTCAGGGAAGATGGTCAAATTTGCAACTTGATTATCCAGTGCATAAAAAAAAATTACCTAACAATAAAGACATCGACACCTGCAACACACCTCACTCGTCCACACTTCCCTCTACCGAACACAACACACTCAAGCCACACTCCAATCTCCTCCAGTCTTTGCTGACCCACACACTCTCCTAACATATGGCTCACTCATACCATGTTATATCTTATACTCTCTCTTTCACACAGCTATATCACTAATGTACCCAGCCTCTGTAATCACAACATAAAATGGGTATGTATTCACACTGAGGCACAAATGACCTTCACCCTGACTGCCGATTTAAAAAGGGTAAATGGTGGGGACAGATGCCATGAGGCACTTAGGCATAGTGCTCCTCTCCATAATGAAGGCCTTTGAGCCTGTGACAGGTTATTCACCGACCATCCTGTGATACAAGCCCCCCGTATCATTCAGATTATAAAACCTACCTCCCCTAGGTGTTACCATTGGTACTCATTTTACCTTCCAACACACACATGGTGGATGGACTTCTGAACTGACTGGTGCCAGCTCTCTGCACAAGGATTCAAACTCTGCCACTAAAGAGGTGGTATCCTCATAGCTAACTGTGCTAACCACTCAGCCACCACCTTAGGCCACCTGCTTTACCTAATCTAACCTAATCTTTTACAGTAAAGGGCAAAGGACCACAGGAGGGCTAACCTGGTCTCAATCATCCTTTTGGCAGCCTCGGCATACTTGGAGAGCTGTTTCCTTGCTTCACCAGTGAACTTAGGGCGCTGCAGCTTGATGGGTATGTCGTTCATGATCTCACGGTACATGGCCTGGCTCACCTCAGGGAAACACTGGCTGGGCAGAACCGGGTCCCAGCCGTGGTCCACAACTTTACGCTCCATCAGCCACCGTGAAAAGGAGTCTCTGGGTGCATCAATGCCTGGCCAGGGGAGTGGGGATGGTTGAGTGTCAATATCAATAACACTATTATTTCTTACATGCATTTCTAATATTTCTCATGTACTGTACTGATAACTGAGTAGGTGTTAATTTCAGAGACTAACTATTTACTGATAGATGCATCCATACCTGATAAGGGTCCATATCTAGTTCAGTATTAATCTCAAATGTTGTGGTATAATTTGTTACACGTGTCATCAATACCTTTGGTGGTGTGTAATGCCCACTGATAGTGAGATGCAAGCAGTAATGGACTGATTATATATGCAGATTTGAGTGCACTGAGAATGGTGAGATCTATCTATCTATCTACAGCCAGACACCATAATCCTCTAAAGGGTGGCCATTTGTCTTTACGTCAGTTGCTTTACAGGGAGGGGCACTAACCCTCTACCGACCCACTTGTGAGATGGATGCGTATAATGTCACACTGAGGGAGAGAACACTGTAGGCAGATTCAACAGAACACTAAGGTATTATGTGTTAGTGAGGTGAAATGCTCACGCATCTTTAGGTGGTTTGGCCTTGCGGAAAATATAGGGGGAATAAATGAGTGAAGTGTTTTATAAATACTGCTGTGCAACCATGACATAAATTTCTATCTGTCACAGCACACTAGTAAAACATGACATCAAACACAGAAGCAATAACATGAAAACAGCACCCTATCCCTTGGCAGGAGAAGAGGTTTGGATGATGATGATGATGATGATGATGATGATAATGATGATGATGATGATTATTATGATGATTATTATGATGATAGTTATGATGATGATGATGATGATGATGATGATGATGAAGATGATGATGACTGATGATGATGAAGATAATGATGCTGTTACTTTCTATGACAAACATGGCTGGAATAACGTGCTAAATGACAAGGGGAGATGGCATTGTATTTCTATGTTTTTAGGTGTTTGTCTGTTTACCTTGGCGCGCTTGACACATCTCCTGATAGCCGAGCCGCAGTTTAGCCACCAGCTGGCCCCGCAACACCTCCACACTGGGGTACGGCTGTGGCAGGGTGATGGGCGGACGTTCAAACATTATCACATTGGTTGGGATTTCAAGGTCCCAGGGTCCTCTGTAACAAGATCCACATTTTAATTTAATCCAGTCCATACCAAACTTTTCCATTTTTTTCCACTTATTGTCTATCTCTCTATCTATCACCAGACACCCTAATCCCATAAGGGGTGGCCACAAACAAATCACCTCCACTTTGCTGTCCTCCAAATACGAACAAGAAGCCTACTTATTTTCGTTATTTTAAATCAGGTTACGAAGTTCCACTCACAATGAACAGGCTGAGTATAAACGATGGCTGTATTGTATCTAAACTCTCCAACTCAAACCTCTTCAAAGCTGAATAACTTTGTCTGATAGTAGAATAATAATACAAGTACAAAACTGGCACTATAACTACCCCAAAAATAATCACTACATCATCACTAGTACCACATCACCATCACCACCACACCAAGCACTTACACCCAACTATATAAAAACACTCTGCATGACTGCCTTAGAATTCACTCATTTCCTAATATATGTCACTGTAAGGGGTTATGAATCTTGTGACTACTATCAGATCGAATGAATCATGTGACATCAAACTAGCTCTATAACTCAAACACCCTTCCATCTATATATATAACTATCTATAGCCATACACCTTAATCCCGTAGAAAATGACCACAAACAAATCGCCTACATGTTGTCCTGCCCTCCCTCTAACTCACACATCCCTCTCTCATACATCTCTCCACTCCATACCTTCATCTCATCCTTGGCCTCCCCTCCTCCTCTTCCCTTTCACCTTCCATCTCATCCTTGGTCTCCCCCTCCCCCTCCACCTTCCATTCCATCCTCCCATCTAATCCTTGGTATCCACCTCCACTCTATCCCTCCATTTCATCCTTGGTCTCCCTCTCCCCCTTCTGAGGTTTATCAAAAATTTAGAGACCCAACACAGCTCTGAAAAATGGTATCTCTCCTGTACTTACGCCAGGACGAATTTCTTGGTGACGGGCGCCCCACTGGCCTCCTCTGATGCACGACGCTTGACACCCGGCACGACAGGGGGCACTGGCGGGGAGATAGGGGTGCTGGCCACACCCCCACTACTGCTACTGTTGGCGCTACTCACAGTACTGACAACAACAATGACAACACCATGAGTGTAAGTTACGCTCTGGGGATACCTGCTCTACCAACAACAATAATGACAACACTGTGGGCATGAGTTGTGTTTTGGTGGATATCTACATGTATCCCTTTCTTTTCTAACAAACACATTATACATGGGGCTGGATCCAGCATTTTGGAAAATGGGGGAGCATGATTCCTAGTTGAATTATCACTTAATGCATTTAATTAAAAAAATAAAAATAAAAAAGCACCATTATTTTACATGTTTTAATCAGACCTACACAATAATGAAGACAAAAGAATATGAAACAAGATAATTCTATTGCATATAATTTGGCAAATAACAGTGTTCTTTTAGTGTAAGTAATCAATGGTATGCTCCCCATGCCCCCCTCCCACCAAATCTGTGCCTGTTTATTACAATTTAACTTAATTTTGTCAACCTTTCTCAATTTAATCCAACATAACATCCTAAATCACCCTAACATTTAACCCACCTTACCTTACAGCCATATCCTCATGCTCTGCTACACTATTCGGCCCTACTAACCTAAATAAGCCTACTCTAGCTTTGAACCTCCCTACCAAACTAAGCTTCGCCTAATCTACTCCGAACCAAAGCTGACCCATTTTGGTACAAAACCCAACCTAATTCATCCCATACTATTCCACCCCAGACCAGTCTTACTCCACCCAGTGCAATTCAATCTATCCTGATCTAAATTCTAACTTGCCCTAACTTCTCCACGTCTGATGCAGTGAATATTAGTCAAGTCGTGGAAAAATTTGCAGAGAGAATGCAGTAAAAGCGGGTACATATTATAGTCCAGAAAAATACATGCACATAAGTAACTCGAAAAAGAACCATCACCAAACAGAAACAGAGTCCCTTTTTAAAATTAGTGTCTATTGTGTATGAATTAGTAACATCATCTATTTCAGAGGCAGTAAGGAGTAATGATGTACCTTGCATGACTGGCGACTTTTAAATAAATATAGGAAATGTAAACAGGATATATTTTTGTGATATTTGTGACATATATATTAGGGTTGTCTTCTCAATGTGTTGGAGATTTTAACACCTCTTCCTTAGCATCTTATTCTGCACATTACATATCACTATCCTCTTGTATGATATTAATACAAACAATGAAGGAATTAGAATGATACAGCTAGCGTATAAGAGAATGTTAACCCCTTTCGCATGACATTTTTTCTTCACTTTATTCTTGCTATCTCCACACAATTACTGCATTTCAAACCATATACTGCACACTTTTCCACCAAAAGAATTTACTTCAAAAATCACCCTGCGGATTACACCACAAAGGTCATGGTTCGGGATGGGCCTACTGATTGAGGTGACTGGTACTAAGGCCATCAACAGTCAGACGCAAATCACTCGATGGTCTTACTAATTAATAATTAAAAATTCAATACCTGTAATGCTGACTTAAACAAATGTGTATTATCATAAATAAATCATAAATAAACAATAAACAAAGCATTCTGTGAGTTAAATGTGCGCACACATGTAACATGGAGTGACTGCACCACACTAACCACATCAGCAGACTGCAAACAAGGTCACTTACTTGTGAATGCAAGGTAGTGGTGAAAGGTTTGTATATTCGTGTCTTTACACTTTAAAACAAAATGCAAAATTATTTGCCCTCATAAACTGGTGGATGCTGAATATGAATAATTTGTAAATTAAGTCGAGTCATCTGTTTTCCTTAAATATCCCTTGCCGAATCATAAGCATACACCATACACAGGTGCATATTATATGGCAGGAAATACTGTATATTCAGTTAACGAGCACCCTCGTGGTAAAAGGGTTAATGAATGCTGCATTCGACCCCTTCAGTTGGAAAAATCTCTCTTTGGCAAAATAAAGCTGTCTGGAAGTAGCAAGAATATAACAAACTATGCCATCAGACTGAGGGGGTTAAGGTGTAATAATGGAAAGAAACTGCTAATGAAGAGGTGCTATGAAGCCTCCTATGCAACCATTAATATCATCCTTATTATGAACATCTTTCACTCCAACCAAATTATAAAGATAAATGAAAAATGAAACAGCACAAATTAGTACTGTGCAGTAGCATGAAAAATGAAACAGCACAAATCAGTACTGCGCAGTAGCATAAGTACTGGTATTAATAAGCTGACTCCTTCCACAGGGTACTCTGTTCATAGTACTGGTATGTGCTTTCCTGTTCCTGGACCCTACCTACTTGATATACTTGTGAAAAACTGGGTCAGTATGCTGTTGAATTCCAAAAGTCACAAGAATCACAAAATAGCTTTAATCTAGTTTTGCACCTAAGCTTTCATGAGAGGAAAAGAGACCATGGCTGGGTATGATGGTGAGGCCTTGATACCAATACCATGACATGTTTACATGGAAGAATTATATCAAGATGGTGAAACTGTTTGTTGTTGTGGACCCTGCCTCATCTGAACATGCACACGGTGGACTGCAGGACAAAGCTACTCTTCTCTGCGGTCCATCATCCTTCCAGGGGACAGGGATAGTAACAATGGACATCTGCGTAACTGGACCGCTCTGCTGTTCTGTTATATTTGTGCCACCAGGTGAAGGCATCCCACTCCCGCACAACACTGCCTGTATCCTGACAATAAACAGATATATTATGTGGGTAAAACTCCAAGATGAGTGATCTGAGGGTGATTATGAGCCTACCTCTTGCTGGCTCGCGTGTGGGGGGGGAAACTCTCGCCAGTGGGGAGAGATGAGGAGGAGGAGGAGGAGGAAACGGAAGATGGAGCCTTTGTAGTGACACTAAGACAGTCAGATCTGGTGTGAGGAGAGAGGAAGGGGTGTGGCATTAGTGGCGACAGGGCCCCATTCCCATGCGTTTACAGGCATTACACTACCTCTCCCAGATTTATCTGTTTTGCATATCAAAACCTGATATTCTTACATGTTTTTTCCATCATTACTAGTGAATATCAATTTGTTATATGCAGAAATAAAGTGATAAGAAGAGATATTAATAAAGTGCATCTCTTCTTACACAATTTATTTTGCACACTACAGTTTAATACTCTCTTGCATGTTATCTATACATACTTTTAACAACCTACTAGTGAATATGAACTTATAATATGCAAAACAGATTGGTATGAAAGAGGTGTTAATAAGCAGCATTTCTTTCAAGGTGATGTATTTTGCAAACTACAGCTTAATAATCAGCTTGTATGTTATATGCTGCTTAAATAACAAGAACCATTAACTTGCCATAAATAAACCACTAAGGAAGATGTGTCAGTAAGCCTGCCAAGCCCAAGAGAATACAGTCCAATGTTTGTGTCAAAAGCTCAGTTAGTTCAGCAGATTTCCAATAGCCTGAAGTTTTACGGATTAATATTTACCATTTGTCTTCCTCATATCCACAGCTGATATGAATCACATCTTTTATAAACTGTCCAATGTTTATACTTATTATACTTCATTTTACTATTCTTTATACTCAGAAAATAGCAGAACTAAGGTGAAGACAATAATTCAGAAGGCTTCAGTGAGTGAACAGATGTGTGGCATATTTTTCTCAGTATTCATCTGATAGATCTCCTACTTTTATGGTCACCTATTACTCTGATTTCTACCCATCCCATTTACTAGTAAGAAACAAAGGTAAGGGTGATGATGATAGTGATGGCCAATTTCTAAATAAGTGGAAATGGAAATTCCACAACCACCACCGACTGACTGGTGTAAGCAGCCTTGTAAATCATGAACAAGGAACTG
The DNA here is from genome assembly GCF_032717465.1 of Coenobita brevimanus. NCBI lineage: Eukaryota > Metazoa > Arthropoda > Malacostraca > Decapoda > Coenobitidae > Coenobita > Coenobita brevimanus. The sequence continues at coordinate 38,253,681 of NC_137009.1, forward strand.
CGACTACTTTCTCCCTGGATGTTGTTCCAATAACAGACAGACGAGCTTTGCTTAAGATCTCCCTGCATCATATGTGCAATGGATACAGGAATAAAAATGCTCTCCAAACTGAAAGACTCATTGTGTTTCATTGTGAAACTCTTTGTACATGTCTGCATGATTATGTCAACCTTGTTCGCCTGATGGTGGCTATGTGGCACAAACTCTGGCAGCTTCTTTGTTCAGTCAACTGATGTGGTAATGAAGCTGGTCTCATATCTGGGATTCTTGACCTGATGGTAGCTGGCTATGCTACACAATCTCTGTCAGCTACTCTGTTCAATCAGCTGTTGTGGTAGTTGAGTTGGCCTCTTAACTGAGTTTGCTAAAATATCACTACCAAATCACTGCAGCTTATAATACTTGCAAAGAACTTCCAGCCTAAAATGAGGTCCAAGCTAAAAAATTCAAGTGACTTGTTGCCTCCCACCCTAACCAGTGTACAGCAGTCACAATGAAAAAAATATCTAGAGTATCTGTCTATCTGTCAACAGATGCCTCAATCCCATAAGGGGTGACCACAAACAAATCACCTCCATGTCACCCTGTCCCCTGCCATTTCACTCCCCTCCCACCAACTCACACCCCTGCCCCTCCTCATGTACTTCCCCACTCCATCCCTCCAGCTCATCCTCGGCCTCCCCCTCCCTCTAACCCCCTCTACCTCACTCACATACATTCTCCTCCTTAGTCTCTTGTTCGCCATCTTCTCCACATTGCCAAACCACCTCAATGTCAAGTATAAATATCACAATCAGAAGCTGAGGTTCTCTTATCTACAGTTTGTCCACTGCATTCCTGAGTGTATTATCAAAGGTCCTTGCTATAGTAGGACTCGCCTAAATTTGCGGCTGTGGTGTGGCCCGCACCTGTGTACAGTGTTGCCACGTTTTCTATACCGTTATCTCTCTCTCTCTCTCTCTCCTGGCGGGAGATGTGAGCCACCCTGAGTACTTTTGATTCTTTCATAAGTTATTTATAATTGTGCTTTCATTTGTTAATTTGGTTTTGTTATATTTAGTGATATTTATCATTTTTTGTATACGGCGACAGATGACCTGTTATTGCAGTACCATGATTGATTTTCATTCATTCATTCTCTTTCCCCTTCCCTCCTCGCGGGTGAATGTTTTTTTTTTTTACTTCAGTATTGGCATATGTCTACTATTTTGTCCTACATATTAGCTTATGATTATAAATGTGACTATTCCTCGCCCTTAAAATTATGGTAAAAGCCAGTAAAAGTGAGCATTTTTCCCTAGCAACACCTGTACAAACTATGCTTGGGTCTATGGAGGTACGTACTTTACCTTAGGCCAGACTGGGTGTGTCAGTGTTGCCACTCACAAGAATTATATGAATTATTTCTTTTACTTTGGATATTGGCATAGTTCTTCTTTTTTCAGGCTCATTATCTTATATCTATAACTGTGATATTATTACCTACCCTAAAACTACACTAAAAACCATTAAAAGTGACTACAATTTCTTTTAGCAACACTGTACAATATGTATGCCATGTTTCTGTGTTACTGTATAAATATTTTATGCATAATAAGATTACTGTTGATTCATCCATCTAAATACACAAGTGTAAGTTTTATTCATCTGAATTTATCGTATTTGTGATGCCTTGTACATAAATAGCTTCCGTTTCACATCGCAAGTTGGGGAAACGTGGCACCATTGTACACAGGTGCGGGCCACACCACAGCCGCAAATTTAGGCAAGTCCTACTATAGTGAATAATGTTTATGCAGTGATCTTTGTAACCCATGGCATTTTGTTGGGAGCATGACAGCAGTGTTTTTTCATGAACTTCTCCAAACCCAAGGTAGTGAGAAGTGACACAGTGTAACACCATAATTCCAATTATTTTCAATTCCAATCTCAAGATAACAGAAACATACACCCATAAACACTGTGGCCAACACTGCCTCTGTGAAAGATTCTGCCACAAAATCTACTGCAGCCATCAACTACATTATCTTAGGCACTGAAGATGTGATTCATAATTCCAACTTTTCAGGACATCCACAGACATGAATACATAAAATGCATAGTCTGGCAATAAAGAGTAAGATTTTTAAATACTGCGATGTACTTCAAAACCAACTGTTTGGAGGTATACAGCATACTGGCCTACTACCCTTTAATACTTGTGCTATTTGGCAGTCTACTCATGGGCCCTTACAGATTGAGAGACTCATCATTTTAGTACTTCTGGCTAAAGGAACCCTACCACAGTATTACCCATCACCAAATATGTATGGTAGTCACCCAGTTTACAGCACTCAAACACGAGTAAAATAGCAATGTTCAGAGAGTATGGTTCTTAGATATCCAACCTTATTTACCCCCATACAGTAACCATAGACAGGCAATGAAAGGCAGGGAGCTATAAACTTCCAAGATTAGGATTCTCCCTCGTATCTCCTGTACTGCACATCACTGCATCTTTTGTTGACTGTTAAATATAGCAACACCACTGCTGGATTTTAGCTGTAAACTGGGTGTCTACCTTAACAAGCTTATGACCAATGTATAGCAAATTAGTCTGCAATGTGAAATGTATTAGTTACAAGTATGATCCTGTAATATGAATGGACCCCTTCATATCAACAGACCTTCTCTAAGCTGAAGAAAGAAGTCTGCTGGTAACAACTACAAAAAATATATTAAATAAATAAATAAATAACTATAAAAGATGTGTGGTGATGACTTCCCCTCCCTTTTACCAAGAGAGGACTGGAGGCTGTTAAAGTAAATAAAAAAAACATCATCCTACCGGAGTTCAATGAGTTCAATATGATATGAGGTTATAAAATCTGGAACACACAGTACAACAAATCCAGACTTTTGCACATATGAAGCAGTGCATCTCATCTGGCACCAGTGCAAATATCTTCCTTCCAAGGCCTGCTTTCTTGCTGGCTAAAGAGGTTACTTAACACCTCTTCCTTAACAGTTTATTTTGGATATGCCTAAATAATATCCTTTTTCATGTTTTTTTTTTTTTTTCTTATAAGAAAGTTGGAACCAAAGGCCAGATGCCCACAAGATTGTTCTCTCCAAGAAAGAACAAAAAACAAGATAACTGAGCGCCAAATTCAAGATCAGTATGGCGATATTTGATGGATTTATGTAACACAGGAGGACAGAAAGGTGTAAACAAAATAAATCACTTAAGAAAAGATGTTACAGAGCTTCCTTACATGAAAAAAATATGGGCCCAAATGCCTGATAACATTTGAGTGACTGAATTGGCTCTACTGTGAGTTGGGAAGGGAGATTTTTACACTCCTGCCTAGTCACTTTCCCTGCCCTTCATTTGTTCATTCTGAGAGATCTTGTACGAGTACACACCCAAAAAAAGTATCACACTTCTTTCATTCAACAGCTGTGGATATGAGCCGAGTCCCCAGGGCCCAGACATAGACTGAATTATTATGGTGGTATCCTAAACTATATAACATCCTAGACTATGCCATTTGATGTATGTTTAAAGCCCTGATAAATAGCAAGATACAGTTTTATGCTACTATGACAAGGTGGCCCATACATCACAGTGTTTCATCCACACTTTAATATGCAAGATGCCTGCAGTTGCATGATGCTTTTTTTAAGGGTGTACTGTATTGTACACAGCTGCATGGGTTAGCCTCGTACACTTGATGGGAGTTGCTAATGCTATATAAAAAAAAAAAACTCTGGCGGCATCTCTGTCTCATCCTACACGTCCACATCCCAGGGTTCTTTATATCTAAATAAAGTGGGGTTGTAGGCTGCAGTCCCCACCTTACTCAGTCATGAGGAAACATGCAGATCCCTGTGATGTTTGTCTTCAAGATGGACATTTTGAAATTATAGACAGCTGCTCTAGTAATAGTATATGAGTGTTAGAGTCTATATAATCACCAATTATGTTGTTATGACTTTGTGTTTATTTTTACTGCTCAAGACCCAGTTCCCAAGAAATGAGCATGTATTGAATCAATACCAACCTCTGTAATACTAACAAGGTGATTTTACTACAGGCTGTAAATGGTGTGAAGTGAGAAGGTGAAAACATATGCTGGCAGATGAAAAAGCACACTTTTTGTCAGTCCATCATTTGTCCAATCCTATGTTGCCCCATGAGGAGAGTATGAGCCCAGGGCTACAGTATGGAAGTTGGTCCTGACATTTAAGATGAGAGTGACCAGCCTCACTTATCCCTGACTAGTGTTATGTGGGCAATGAACCCCAGCCACCTCTTGCATATAAACCTGCACCGGCTCAATCTGACTGGAGCGCCTCAATTTACTTATCCAGCAGTTTGAACCCCGGACTCATATATGCAGAGGTGAACTCTGCCTCCATGAAACATATTATCCTACCCTTATATTTCAATATAATAGGTCTCCTGTGACCTATCATCACACTGCACTGATAATGGGGGAAAAAAATATTTAATAATAATTATAGGAGGTCATGTTCCAGCATAAAAAATTCTCATACCAGTACATATAAAAAGCAAATGATAATAAAGGCCATATGTGTGTGTGTGTGTGTGTGTGTGTGTATATATATATATATATATCTGTCTATCTATTGCCAGACGCCTCAATCCCGTTTGGGGTGGCCACAAACAAATCGCCTCCAAGTCGCCCTGTCCCCCGCCATTTCACTCCCCTGCTCCCAACTCACACCCCCCTCTCTCATATACCTCTCCACCCCATCCCTCCATCTCATCCTCGGCCTCCCCCTCCCTCTTCCCCCCTCCACCTCACTCACATACACTCTCTTCGTCAGTCTTTCACCCTCCATCCTCTCCACATGGCCAAACCACCTCAGTGTGTTCCTCATAACGCTTCCTATCACATCCACATCCACACCACAACGCTCCTTTATATCCTTATTCGTCAGCCTGTCTCTCCACGTGACTCCACAGGCTCCTCTTAAATAACTCATTTCCACTGCTCTCACTCTTGACTTGTGTCCTTCCAACAATGTCCAAGCTTCACTTCCGTACGTTAGAGTTGGTATCACAATACTGTCATGTAGTAACTTTTTCACTTCCATGCTCACTTCCCTGTTTTCTATCACTGCTTTCAAGGAACCAGCAACCTTTCTTCCCTGCTGTACCCTTTCAAGCACTTCACCCTCCAAACCTCCATCCTTACTCATCACACTACCCAAATACTTAAACGTACTCACATTTTCCAATTCCTCACCATCCAACCTCGCTGTACAATCACTAACTTCACCTCTCTCAAAGACCATCACTTTACTCTTCCCTACATTCACCTTTAGGTTCCGTTTCTTACACACTCTCTCAAACTCATCCACCAAGCCTTGAAGCTCCCCTTCGTCTTCACTCAACAACACAGTATCATCTGCAAACAACAGTACAGGGAGTTTCCAAACACTATCCTCTCTCACCAGGGCAAGCATAGTATTAATCCTGATCCTTCACTGCATTTTCGTACCAGTTTGCAGCGAGAAAAAACCATTTTACCTAAAGTGTTCCTTAGCTGCTTTACAACTTTACTGTGAAAAGTGAGTTAAATGAAAGCAAGATAGTGGTGGAGCTACTGTCATGAAAAACATACACAAATAAAAACTTAAAAAACGAGAAAATAATATAACTAACAATGACAAACGTACATTAACTCGAATGTGACAAAGATCCCTAACCCCCTCCAGCTTGGTTAAATGTAAATTGTTGTCTGATTGGAGGGTATAACTCTAACTACTTACCATGGAGATTCATTCCTACCTCATGCCTAAAGCAACCACAATTTAAGAGCTGTGGGAGTGGTCTAGTTCTCTCAGATGAAAACAGACTACTTATAGAAATGCAAATGCCACCAATCACACCAAACAAGCGTGAGACTGACCTGTGCGTTGTGTTTGCGGTGCTGCTGCCGTTGGTGGGGTTCTGAATGCCCAGGGGGTCACTGATTGGGTCAAAGTGGTGGCCCTGCTGCTGATGACCCTGTTGTTGTTGCTGCTGTTGTTGTGGACCCCCAGCATGCTACATTCAAAGAAGAAAGAAGGGTCTGTTTAATTTTATAAAAGTCATTGTTCTCTCTCTCTCTCCCCCCTCTCCCCCCAATTACAATGCATGCTGTAGGAGATTGTGTAGCATGGACGGCAACCATCAAAAGGACAAGGTTGACCATAGTAACTGTAGTCCCAGGCTAATACGTAACATGAGCACAGGGACAGCAGGCTAAAGTTGTTCTCAACCTGCAGTTCAATGCCCTCCTTTTGAAGGACAGGGTGGGAGTTGAGGAATGCTTGCATAACTGAGCACAGGAGCTGCTCGGTTACTGTATATCAGTGCCATCACATGAAGACATCCCTCTCCAGCACAAAGGCTGATCTTACAAGTATGAAACACTGACCTTCAGAATGAATTGGGTATGTAATATCCTGTATGTAACATATGGTGTATCTGAAGAGAAGAGATGATATGGTGTGTCTCTTCCAACAGTGCATTCCTTTATACATTCCACAAATTTGGCAAGTAAACCACATGCATGCTTTGACTCTGTCTATGCCAATTCAATTAAGGTTTCCTATTTGTTCAGCATGTCTAAATTCTTTGAGACATCATAAAAGAAACTCATATCAAAACCTATAGCTTGTAATATAATAGGGAAATCTCTGGGTGTCTTACAGTATACATCTGGTGCTGTGACGGTACTAACTTGTGTGTGGTGTGTTAGTGGCATATCCCACAGACTCTCCCCAGTGGTCCTGTTCCAGTAATATATCCGCTGCTCTCGTTTGCTCCAGAACTTCCTCCACCCTGCTGCCAGCATCTCCTGAGGCAAGTCTGTCTCCTGTATCCCTGCCCCACCTGGCCCCACCCCAGGACCACCCCCACCCACCCCTGGCGACCCTGCCGTGGTTGGGGTCTGGGGTGTTGGGGTGGTGGGGCCACTGCTGGTTACACTCCCCTGTACAAGAATAAAAGCCAATTAATGCCTTCACCCTTCCTGACAGTAATACCCCCATGAAAAATTAAGTTACTTCTGATTATATATTCTGTTCTCCACAATTCAAAAGATCACACTTACTAGACTTAGATTATGCATGAAAATTTACTCTCAATAAGGTCTTGGCTTATTCTATGGGTCCTACTTGTCCCTGGAACCGATATTTTGGTACCGTTAACATCCCTCTCTCCCAGACCATACCTCTCCTACTCACCAGGAGGTAATGAAACCAGGGATTGTGACTGTACACATAAAGGTAAGGAAACTATGTACTCTACTGACCTGTGGTGGTATGGAGACCCTAATGCCCTGGTACTGTGGCTGTGGTGGGTGTGACTGTGGCGGGTACTGGTAGTGTGGTGGGTGCTGTGGTGGTGGCTGGTGGTCCGATGGGGTGTAGCTCTGCTGTGGTGTGGCGGGGACGGGGGGGCTGGGGATGGCAGGGGCCGGCACCACACCACCCGCTGACGTGGCCGGACTTGACGCCCCACCACTCGATGCCGATGATGACGCCACAAAGCTTTCCCATGAGGACGACGCCATGACCCTACAAAGAAACACATTACACTATGGTACAAAAACATGAATGATAAACTGCCATAGCCTAACTCTATACACACAAAATAATTATATACTGTACTGGTAATATCATACAGAACATAAACAAAGGCAATGAACTATTTTAACCCTACACTGTACACACAAAAACATTCATATTATTGAACAAAAACAAATAAGTTGTGAACTGACCTAAACCAACACACAAAAACAATCAATACGGAACACAAATACATGGGTGATGAATTGCCATAACCCTACACACAAAAACATTCATATGCTGTAATACTTAAATATACAGTATAAGTGATGAATCTGCCACTCTACATCCATAGGTGTTATCATCACCCATGGGAGGTTTTCCCTGTTGCTGCTGTTCATGTTGTGGCCCCAGATTCATCTAAATGTCAACCCAACAGACTGATGAATTGTTGCCCTTCTCCTGCAGTCCACCATCTTCCTTTTGGAGGACAGAGAGGGACTTAAGGGACATTTGTAAAACCAGGCAGTGGACTTAGCCATTATGTTGGTGTCATCGCGTAAAGTAATCCCTCTCCGGCACCACGCCCTCCTTCATCTGAATAGACAATATCATCTAGCATTGCCTAAACCAGAAGGAATATGGTGGGAATGGAATCCTCCTTCTCATCTCAACTGTGCTTTGGTGCTGACATCCTTCCAAAGCAAGTCTATACCCTTTTTACACTAACTTGGCCTAAAACTGCCACCTTTCTATCTTGAATGCTGAGCAGTAGCAGTAGATTAACACTAGACTATGATGCTGGTCACGAAAAAAATTCTATAGAAAGGATGACGAGCCATACCATTATCTTTTTCTGCCACTGAGCTATGTGGAATAAGCTGGAAAATGATGAAAATTTGGGCCAAGTTAAAGTGAAAACAGTATAGTTCCTCTGCATTTCTTCACAGGTATCATAAAAATAACAATTCACAAGTAAATACAGGGTGATTCAAAAGTTAGGACACACAGGGAAAATCATTCACTTTTAATCACCTGTCCTCGCCCATCCTGTTTAGTGACGAGGAAAACTTTTATGTTAATGGTGAAGTAAACAAACAAAACTGTTGGTACTGGAGCGATACAAATCCTCACTGTTATCCCCAACAAAGATGCAGCGTGCCGGCAAGGTGATGGTGTGGGGCAAGGTGATGGTGTGGTGGTGTGTATAGGACCGCATAACTGTCAGTCTTTTTTCCTCTGACGAGAACTAAAAAACTGGCAGGCACGTCTGCAACAGTGTTTTGATGTTCACAGTGAATATATCGAACATTTGACGATGTAAAACTATCAGTGTATTTACATAACAACAAAATAAATGATTTTCCTTATGTGTCTTGACATCTGAATCACCCTGTATGCGAGATATGAAAACACCCACAGCTCCCTCCCAACTGTATGCCCCAACAAGCCTTAAGTACAAACGTAATTCAGTGTTCTTACCTTAATGTACCCAGTACTAACTTTCCCACCAATAACAAATTACAGCAATATCAATCAAGGCAAGTTAATTTTCCATCAATACCAAATTACAACAATATCATTCACAACAAGTTAAATTTTCCACCAATAACAAATTACAGTTGCTAATATCAATCAAGGCAAGTTATATTATTTATCCATTCCTGTCAACAAACACTATTCTACCAGCAACTGAACTGCGCCCTGTCAACATTGTCTTCTCATGTTAAAAATACTTAAATACATTTACTCTTACATCATTTCAATAAATCTATATAAAAGAAATGATACGCTTGGTCATGTAGAGAAAAAAATGAACAAACACAATGTAATTTTCAGTTCTGGTCTAAACATGTAAAATTTTCACTAACAAGTTATTACAGCCACATCAGCATTGTTAAGTACCTCAAAAAAAAAAATTATAAACCTCAAAATTAATGAATGTTAACTAAACATGGTAAGACTTCCACTATTAACTCATTAAACCCATATCTGTATTAGGCAGTTATGCTAAAAAAAAAAAAAAAAAAAAAAAGAAAATCCAATTATCATAACACCATCTACTTCTCTCACTATCTATGGCCAGGCGCCATAATCCCGTAAGGAGTGGCCATTTGTCTTTGTGTTAGTTGTATTATGGGGAGGGGCACTAACCCTCTGCCAACCCACTTGCTGACATGTACAGAGCACATATAGTTTGGTTATATGGTTACCACCTAGCATTAAATGATTTCCTGGCTTACAGGAAACCATGAAGCTTGTCACTGAATGTAATGCCACCTAAAAAGGAAGGAAGAATAATAAAACTGACAGGAAAGATGTGAGAAGTAGGAAGAGAGGAGGGCAGACAGAAAAAGAATGATAAAGGTGAAGGAAGAGGTAGGTGGCACTACACCAAGTGAGTGGACGATCATCGCCACCATCTACCACCTACTTGAAACAGTAAATTTTCCACCAGTAACTAATTAATGTAACCACTGCAATGGTGTCATATTAATAAACATTCACACACCTTATAATTCTTGACTTCAAATGCTACATCTGTCACTTGAGGTACATATAGGTAATTCTGATTTATCTATTTATCTAATGCCAGATGCTTTAATCCAACAAGGGGTGGCTACAAACAAATCGCCTCCATGTCGCCCAGTCCCCAACCATTTCACTGCCCTCCTCCCAGCTCACACTGCCCTCTCTCATATACCTCTCCACTCCATCCCTTTATCTCATCCTCCCTCTCCCCCCCTTCACCTCACTCACATACACTCTCCTCGTCAGTTTCTCACTTTTCATCCTCTCCATGTGGCCAAACTACCTCAACGTCACTTTTTAAAAAATGTAAACATTATATGATTTATAATTTCGTCCATAATTTTCAATCACATCTTTTTATAGGTGTAATTTCACTGGCAACTCATTTAAAAATACCATGTAGCACTATAAGTAAATACCATACCTATTCTACAATTCCCCTATGCATTTTAAATTTCCAAAACATATAATGAAAACTTAAATTTGGGGAAACCCACAATTTAACCATCATCTCCTCATCATTCCAAATGCAGATACAAAAGTCCTAGTTTACAAAATAACAAAAAGATAATAAAAAATGGAACGTACCAAATCTATCTATCTATTGCCAGACGCCATAATCCTGTAAGGAGTGGCCATTTGACTTTGAGTTATTTGTTTTATGGGGAGGGGCACTAATCCTCCACCAACCCACTTGCTGACACGTAGGGAGCCCCAATTTTAAATATTCACTCACATTAAGTGGAATGTCATCAATATTTAAATTCCTTTTCCCAGCCACTTCCTCAACAGCTACTGTACTTTAAAGGAAAAACAAAAATCAGCGCCATCCTTCACATTATCATCAAGTATATTTAAGTAGAAACCTGTAAATTCCACATGGGGGATAGGAACATGGAATAAATCTAGTTTAGCCCCCAATACAGGGACAAATGACACTAATATACAAATATATATCTCAGCTCAGGCTAATATGATGCATCCTTTAAGTACAATTACATAGATTAAAGTACAAAAAATTAGATGCACTGAGAGGGAGAATATCAAGGAATACATCTAGCTTAGCCCCCAGGATAGGGACAAATGGCGCTAATTCACTAGTATACACCTTTGCTCAGGTTTATTTAGCACCAATTCATCAGGACCCATTACTGTCCTCCTGAAAGGCCATGGCAGTGACACCTAATTGCCTGTCAGGGCCATGGACACGAAAAATAGGCGTAACCGTTCGTGTCCAGCTTCGAAGGTAAACAATGTCCCTCCAGATGCCCATAGTATTTTCTCAGATTTTTGGCGATTTTCCTGGGCTAGCGTCATTATATTAGACCCAGACGAGTCCAGTGGCACTGCAGGCACTAAGGTAACGGTAACTTACGTGTGTTGAACGAGAAATCCGCCCCTAAGTCATGAATTTGCTTAGAAATTTTGACACACACCCAATCGGAAAGACGCCATCAGTTCCCTAGACTCGGCGAGAGGCTTTACCCTGGCTCAGGCTTTGGCTTCACCCTCCATATTTAACACGTATTTATTCCCCTACCACGCCATAAAATAAAGCTAAAATCGGTGAAAAGGTAGAGCTAGAGGGGGTAAATTTAATCATATTGTTAGATTCAAGTGTTAATGTGGGGTTATGGGGGATGGGATGAGTATGGTATGCAGGGTAAGAGGACTGGGACGGGGTAGAGGGTGTCACGTGACCACCAACTTCGACCAGCAACTCCGCCGCGCGAGGGTCACCCTCTGCGCATCGCGTCACAACCCGCCAAATTTAAAAACTTGGAATGTGCATGTTGCTCAAGTGTTTCGAAAAGTCAATTTTACATTTCTTCAGCATCAAAGAAGAGAGATGAGATGTAACTAATCATCTGTTCTGAGGTTGTTAAATGTGTCCAACTTCTTGCTACGTCAATCCCGCCTTATTTAAAACTTTTAGTGTCGCAAGTCGGTTAAGTGTTTAGGAGTAAAGTACAGTAGTTGTTATATTTCTTGAACATGGCATAAGAGAGAAGAGACGTAACAAATCCTCTGCCCTGAGGTTGTTAAATGCGTTCAGCTTACTGCGTCAGTTCAGCCATATCTGAAAACTTCCGTTGCAAGTTGCTCAGCTGTATCGAATATTCTTGCAGGGGAGGGGGATGATCAGGGGTGATAGGGTCTATCTGTCATAAGCGTGTTCGACACCCTACCTACCATTAGCCTACTTAAAAACGAACAAAGGTTTTGCGTCACTGCTGGTTCACTAAGTCTCATAATATTATGTAATTTTTGATGAAAAATAAACTATCAACTGTGATCCACGTTTATCTCATCACATACCGCCACATTTAAAAGACTAAAAACCTTGACACACAAGTTGCTCGTTTCAAAAGAATCTAAATATTTTTATGTGCCTGGGCCGTGATATAGACAGAATGACAGACAGATAGAAGGGGGATGTAATCAACCTCTTCACTCATCTCTTGGCTTATTCTTACTACTGCACGGCGATTTTAACATGTTTGGGAGACTCCTCCAGTTCGTTAAGTCTCATCCCCACTCCTCGCTCCAATAACTCCACATTTTTCCCTCATCAGTTGCTAAAACAATCAATGTGGGGAAAACAATTGTACGGTATACTGTGCTGTACAAATACCCTCAACATCATCTTTACCCTCTTTTTCCCATCTCTGGATAGAGTGGGCAAGATCCCAAAACTCAAGCTGAACTGAGTATATAATACATTCATTGTGCCAGGCATCACAGCCTACTCAGAAACATAGATTTTACAAGAGTGGGAGACGTATCAACAGCATGCCTTTAGCTTCTGACCTGAAGAAACCAAACCCCTTTCAGCTCACTTGATGGCAAAGTGTAAAGGTTTCACTGTAGTTCTTTCACCTTGACCTGGACCAAATTTTCTTCCATTGCAGCTTATTTCACGTAAATCATTGACAGAGATAGTGCTACGGTTCTACATCCCTTCCATAGCACTTCTCCACGACTGACATCATATCATGGTGTTAATCTGCTTTTACAACTCAGCATTCAACATGGAAAGATGAAAATTTTAGGCCATGATGGTGAAAAGGGTACGGTAACCAAAGAAATGCGCTCCTCACCGAACTACAAGCAACCATGACTTACTGCTGATCCCCCCTCCCTCCCAATGGTACTTTGAGGGTAGTAAGCCCCAACCAACCCTCAGATGCACACCCTAATGGGTCATATTCACCTGGAGCGATGCCTTAACCCACTAGACCACTGGGTAGCCATCTGTTGTTTATTTGATTAGCACCCTGCATAGTAAATAATTTCCAGGGTAACAGGAAACCACTTTGCATGTCACTCAGTGTTGTTGCATCAAGGTAGTACTATAGTACCACATCAAATGAATGGATGATTAGTACCCCTATCTAACACTATTACACTACTTTATCTAGTGGTAATCAATTCTTAGGTAATCTAATAAGCTTTTAAATAATCTTCAAAACACACAGGTACAGTGCATTTGCCCTAACTTGAAATACATTCCTGGCCCCTTTCACCTCTGCAGATAGCAGTCAGATTAGATGACTGATTTGACTAGTAACTAAGGAGACTCACAGCTATCTCATAGCTAAGATATAAAAGGACACTCATTGCTACCTAATACCTTAAAAGACTTAATAGGGGAAACAAACTGGTTGATCAGAGGTAAAATGAGACAAGCAAGCACTTCTCATAAATATGTATTCAAACTTACACATATATCACTTAAGAGGAACAAATACAAACCGAGACCAGTTACAAGTTTGACTCTCTCATTCACACTTGGCTAAGACTGTGTACTAAATATTATGAATAATTAAATATGAACTATAGATGGCAGTCATGGCTATAATGGGGGATTGTGAAGACTGAAGCAAGCATCCACTTTCTTTCAGCTATTAACCCTACATTGAAAGAAATATACCCGACTTCTCTACATAATATTACAATGTGCTTTGTATCATGCAGGTAAACATCATCAAATTAATTATTCCATAAATGATTATCAGAAATTTATGAGTGCATTTACCTTTGCCCTGTTTAAGAATACTATTTTTCTCTATATATTTTCAGGGTATAACACACTGCAATTATAAAAGATGTTTCCCCAAATTAAACACTGAACATCAATTATGTCAGTTATGCAGTTAAATAAACTGTAAACACCATGGGGCAAATATCGCATCAATGCTCGGCCTGATAACAGTTACACACACTGGACCATGTGGCACAAAAACATTTCCTTCCTTCCTGATCTTTATGCACACAACTTGAATATGACAACACTTACAAGCATACATCAAGGTTGGCATAATATACTCTTTTCTCACCATTGTGCACACAACTTGAATATGATAACACAAGCATATATCAAGGATGGCACTGTGCACTCTTTTCTCACCATTATGCACACAAATTGAAGATTACAACAGCATTTACAAGTACAGTACAGTATATATCAAGGTTGGCATAGTACACTCTTTTCTCACCATTATGCACACAACTTGAAGAACACAACAGCATTTACAAGCATACATCATGGTAGGCAATACACACACACAACCAACTAAGCACCTGACAGCGTTACATGTACGAGAATAACAGCATCAGATATAATAACTGGCATGATATGAGATGGTGGTATATTTGCACTCTGCTTGTACATGGGATCACACAACACACCGAGTTGTTTGGTTTCAGATACACATAAACAAAGCTGATCTCTATGCCAACAGTTACATGTACACTAGATTCTACTTCATACGCATGCAACTCGGATATCAATGTTTTTTTTTCAGTTTTAAGACCTCTCATTGTAAAGTGTTATATCAGTCCGTTTTTGTTCGAGAAGTCTCTCATAAACAGAATAAAACTGGTTAAAACTTTATATAGCTGGAATAATAATAATAATAATACTGTAACAATAATAAATCAACCAATCAGTCCATGTACCGTGCTGGCATGTCCACACTCATCACCATCAAGAAATAAAACACACAAACACCACACAGCCTGCGAGAGGAGTCACACATTAACACTGGGCTCGGTATTGGCCTAACAAAAACTTAAGGAAAATTTCGTTCACTTCACCCTGCACCATCACTAATGACTAGATATGTAGGCATGAATTATTACACAGATATTCTTTGTGCATGCATACATCACAGACTCTCAAAGCTACATACATTATTTACACTCTACAGTATGAGAAGTCATCAGATCAATTAGTTAGAAGGATGCACAGCTAAATATTTATTGACAGAGAGAAGAGGAATGTATTTAAACTGCTACTCACAAACACACAAAAAAACTAAGAGACTTTGTGGTTCACAATTAATATTCAATGTAAACCAGGCAAAAAAATAGCATTAATTCACACTTATATACTGATAAAATACAAATCTGATCATGGTCATGTAAAAATGTCATCATACATACAGAAAGCAAATCACATCCACACTGCAGCACTAAAAGGAATATTAGCTTTCATGTTTTGGGCTTTTGTGCATGAATATAAATAAATACTGTTAGTTCATTACTATTTGGTACTAGTAGTTGCCATGCTCATAATACCCCCATCAAACGATAAGGTCTTAAGGTTAGGCTACGACAGTCTAGAGGCTGGATTCATGAATATACTGTATTTACAATTGAAACCCTATCACAATTCTGATCTGTATTCCCAAGAAGGACATAGTGGAATCAACCCATTTCCTGTTCCTCATACAAAAGTAATGGATATGAGAGGAATATAATCAAGAAAATATATTTGCTTTATGAGGAGGGACAGGGAGAGTTGAGAATTATCCTTGCCTGCAGTTCTTCCTATAAAAATAAATCGTTACGACAGGAGGAAGGGCGGGGAAAGGAGTGTACTGAATTTTCCAAGTCTAGTTCCTCCTTCCAAAACAAATGTAAGTTATGACAGGGAATCTACCATAAATAGGTTTGGGAATCTCACTCCAGTATATTAAAGGGTGGACAACCAGCCTACCTTAAGAAATGTACTGTAATATGAGACTGGCTCTTGTGTTAGGGCATAAAAATTGTCAAAGAAGTCTATTCTCGACGTGTAAATACCGGTAATGTTACAGATGCATCTTGTTATTTCAGATGCCATTACTCTGTTCTTCACTTAAAAATTATTATTACTCCATTCTTTACTAAAAATTATCACAACTGTATTCCTGACTTAAAACTCATTCCACTACGGCATTTTTAAATTAAATTTTCATTATTCTACTGCATTTTTAATTTAAACTTTGAACACCTCCTCTACTACATTTTTTACTTTAAAAATTATCACCGGCAATGCTGACTTTAAAAATTATCATCCCTCTACTCCATTACTGACTTAAAAAATAATGCACTTATCACTTCCCTACTACATTTTTTACTTAATAACTCAACTGCATTCTTGACTTGAAAAATTATCACCCATCTACTGAACTCTTGACTTTGCAATCTGGGTGTTGTATGCATTTAACAGCTGCATTTGAGATACATTTGTGCACTTGTGTGGTGAAAAGGTTTAACTTAAAATAGCACTGCATAATGAAATACTCTCTGCAATCTACCTATAACAAGGGAATATTATAATTATTAGATCAGCACACCTCCACTACAAACCATATCACCTAATGCACCACCAAGTTAAAACCCTTCAGTACAACAGTCTTATATATATTACCACATTCCTGCTACCATATACCACTTTACTAAGGCTACAACTCAGTATTCAAGAGGAAGAGATGGCAATTTTAAGTCAAGTGAGAGTAAAATGGGTACAGTAATCCCTTCTATATTGGGATCTGTTCTCTTTTCTTCCTCCTACTGACAGACAATTGCCTCTTTGATAGGACTTCTTGTACCAAAGGTTTAACTATTACTATACACACGCTTCCGAGCCCACTACACTATTCACAAAAATATACGTCCACTCAGCCAAGTTTACACAGAGGTTAGTTCATTTGTGTGAGGAGGCTTATATGGCAATTTGGAACCATTAACTAACTCATGGAAAATTTGAATATTATGGAAATGGATGGATGACCTGAATACTATAAACAATCTGAACATAATGATTATTTACAAAATTAATGGACACTGAATAATATACAACCAATGGACAATGTGAATATTCTGCACTCACATCAGCGGAAATTTGTCTTTTCTGCACCCACTGTTAAGCCAACGAACACATGGGATGAACATTGTGACCAGACTGTAGAAAGTATCCAACCTTAATAATGATAACAGGGATATTCACCTTGTACCATCCCCTTCACAGTGTACAGTAGGGGCAAAAGGCTGGGTACTCTTAACTGCAGACCGCAAAATATAATGACAGATGACAAACCTAACTTCAATACTATAGTCCTTTTACCATAACTTGGCCAGGATTTTGCCCTTTTGTGGCTTAGTTCATGCAGAATGACAAATGAAGACAATACTGTGGCTCTACATTCTTTCCACAGCACTTCTTCATGAGTAGTATCATTTTCTCTTTTAATCTCTTTACAACTAAGAATTCAAGATAGTGAGATTGCAATTTTAGGCCAGGTTACAGTAAAAAGGGTATAATGTCCACTCCTATTACTAACAAGAGAATAAAAATAGTCTCACATTAGCTCTGAAGTATAAGAGTCCAAATCCAGGCAACCACAAATGACCAGCCTAAGTTTTAGATAAACCTTAGACTAAAACATCAATGCATGAATAACTCATCTCTGTATAAAATTGGCTCTTTGTGTACCATTCTCTATAAATACAATTATCACTTTTGGTCAAATCAAGCCTCTAGGATTAGTTACTTATCACTAATTAATAAATACTGGTTTGTTAGGCAACCTCTCAAGGCTATATATTGATATGAAGGTGAAAGATAGTGATGGAAAAGAAAGGGGAATGACAGACATAATGTGAGACAGTTAGACAGACAGACACATGAAAAACAGGTTGCTTGACATACAAACAGCTAGACAGACAGATGGATAGACTGACACTGACAGACGGATAGACACACTGGAGAACAGGAGATTGGTGATGAGGAAAGAAACATTGGCACAAGCATGAGAAACTGAAGGAAAGATACCATAAGAAATACAATACTGGAAATGTGATGGCTT
This sequence comes from Coenobita brevimanus, assembly GCF_032717465.1. NCBI lineage: Eukaryota > Metazoa > Arthropoda > Malacostraca > Decapoda > Coenobitidae > Coenobita > Coenobita brevimanus. The sequence continues at coordinate 38,271,917 of NC_137009.1, forward strand.
ACAACGATGAACACATACAGGACATGTAAACAATTTTGCAGAAGACAATGTGAGAGACACCAAGAATGGAAGCTACGACTTGAGACATTGGAGAATGGAAGAACAAGTTGGTTTACAGTGGAAGCACGAACAAAAATTCCCAAGAAGGAAATACAGTTAAGATGCAATGAACCAAACCAAGAGGAAGGGAAGACAGAAGAATGAAAAGACATATGATCTACAATGAAAGCCAGAAAAGATTACCAAATGTGCAAGAATGACACATGGTAAGAAGAGACAGAGAGATGGAAATTACAAGGCAGAACATGGGGAAGTGGAAATCCATGTTCAGACCTACAACAAGAAAAACATGAATAAAACATAAATCTAACATAGGCTACAGCTCTACAGAGAGATGGAAATAACAAAGGGGGGGATATGGAGAAATGGAAATGCATGTTTAGACCTACAATAAGAACATTAAAAATCATAAACAGTAACAGCCAATTCAATATTACCCCTTTCAGGCTGTTGGGGTCTGAGGCTACAGTAAGAGTAAATATACGGGTAGATTACCAGCTGACACCCTTGGCAGCATACCATTACTGAAAAAACCTCCTGCAGAGTTTTTAGAAGGCCATCGTTCAATAATTTTCATCTTGCTACTTAACCACCACACACATCTTCAGTTAAAGATGATAATTTGTGAAGAGAATGCCCTTAACAATGTAAATAACAGCCTTGACAGTGAGTTGTTAACCTTCAGCCTGACAATCTGAGTTGTCCATATGTAGCACTCCACTAGAAACAAACCTGGCAGTATCATGTGTGTTGTGGAAATGGATCAGTCTGCTGGTGTGGGTGTAGCAGTGTGAGTAGGAGATTAAATGATACTAGGTAGACACAGACAATGCTAAGCCATCCCCACAACACACAAGAATCAACCAGCAAAGTGGAAGAGAAGTGTCTGTACATATGAACCATCCTATATATTTTTCATCTTATTCTTGCAAACTCCAACTTATATTCAGCATAAGAGGAAGTCACCTACAAGGCTCCCTAAGAAGCTAAATAAAGACATCTGGTGCATGGAAGAATAAAATAAATTGTTCCTCGGGCTAAGGGAGTTAACATACAACACTCATCAGCATACTGCATTCTTAGCCTCTCACATATACCCATGACTCATCTACACCAGTGCAATATACTGTACAGTGATTTTAGTGTTAGTGGGCATAGTGAGAGAGAAGTTGCCAAGGACACTAGTATTCTCAGTTTGTGATATCAAGAATTAATACACCTAGCTAAGAATATAAGTGTGCAAAGATCCATTCCAATATATGGTACTCTGTAAATCCTTCGCATATTTTCATGTTCGCTTTACACCAGCTATAGCACTTCAGTTCATCTCTCTTAACTAATAACTGAGAATATTTATGACCTAAATGTACAAAGGTCCATTCCTATATATGTTACTCTGCATATCCTTACCACACTACTTCATATTCACTTTACACACTAGCAATAGCACTTTTAATTTCAGTTCTTCTATCTCTCTATGTAATAATTGAGAAGATACATGACCTAAGTGTACAAAAATCCATTCCTATATATGGTACTCTGCATGTCTTCCTCACACTATTTCACGTTCATTTCACACTAGCTACAGTTCATGATGACAAGAGATATAATACAGTGTTAGTAATCTTAGTAATCTTTTCCTACTGTATAAAAGTCTGTAGTTATGTATTCCCCCTCTCCTTCTCTCACTTTCTTTTTTTAATGTTAACTTTTTACTTAATACAATATTTTCTTCTAAACTAATACCTCCCTCTCTCTCTACAACTATAAAAAACCATAACTACATATTCCAACCTTCTTTCCTCCTGTTTTGATTTCATGCTCATTTTCTTCCTCCTCCCACCAAGATACATCACAACCAAACACTACCGAAACTGATCTATGAGAGTGAATATTTACAGTTGGATGCACAGTACCTATTCTTATTATATCCACATATTCACTCCCTTCTTCTCCATATTTATATCTGCATTTTTACCTTGATATTAATTTTCTACATTCTATTCTACCCACTTCCAACTAGTGTGCATTACAACCTAATTATTTAAAATATGACATAAGTTCAACAAATGCCTAATCTCTATCTCTCCATTTTTCTTTCTTGCTATGCGGTTTTCCCATTCATATAAAACATGCTTCTGTATTTGCCTTGGATTCCTACTGCACATTTTCTTCAATAAAATTTGTAATTTATACGATTTCCAATACTTACCACATTACTGCATAAACCTTGACTTCAGTATCATTTGTGCACATTAAATCAAGAGCTTAAATACAACACAACCTCACTTCTATTTTTGTGCAGATTAAAGCATACAGTAATGATGATAATAATAATAATGATGATGATAATAGCTGTTCCCATTTAAAATCAATGATATACAACCTCTTTCTAGGTACAAGGGGTCAAAGGCAACATTACTGCAGTCTAATTCATTTCAGGGTAGATGATCGGGATACTCTTCTTGGTGGCACTATATACTTAACAACCCTCAAAGCAGCACCAATTATAAACATCACATTATTTCATTCTCTCTCTGAAAAACGTCCGATCACTATCCTCCTCCTCTTCCTCATCATTATCATCATCATATCCTTTGCAAAATTTAAATGACCAGCTTTACACTCCTGACAATATAAAAAATAAATACTGGGACACAATCCTTCTAGAGAACTCCAACACATTTTGTAGCACCAATACACAGCACACAACCTGCTTGAAAAACACGATAATACTGCATCAAACCTCTTCATCTGACAGTTTAAAAATACAAGCAGCAACTCTACTATTTTTCAACCCACGGATATCCCTGCACTATGGCCAAGATGAGTTCCTACAATCCCAGTACAGCATGGCCTTGTTTAAGATGGGGATGCATTTTTGAAGACCAACTGGATAATAAATTTGGTGCTATAATGACCATATAGCAGAGAGAAATGATTGTATGGTGAGAAAACGGGCATCACAGTGATAAAGAATAATAAAAAATGGTCCTAAATTCTAACTAACTGTATATAAGTGAATGATCATAGAAAAGAATAAATAAATAAACAATAAAATGAAAACAGGCCCTAATTCAAATTCATCGTATATAAAGTGAACGATCACATACCCAGCAATCAATAAACAAGGATATGCTATACTGTATCAAGATGGATCCTACACCACACAGCCACAGTAACTAAATTCTACAACACTACAGGCATTAGATACAGTGTGTTATAAAAAGCACATGCAACTACACTTACTTTGGTTTCTATTACTGCTACCCTCATTTTCGAAGTAAGTGGCTTTGGTTTCAGTAGATGACAAGTGCGTTTCAAGCATTTACCGGGTTAAATGTTCACTGTTTCAAGTACTTTATAAAACATTTTAGGGTTGTTCAATATTTCAAACACTGTTCAGAAGTTCAAGAAACCTGTTCAGTGTTCCAGGCAATCTATTCAGTGCTTTAATAATTTGTTCAGAATGGCAGGACTTTGTTCTGTGTTTCAGGTAGTTTTTACATTTCAAGTTATCTAGTTATCTATTCAACACTTCAGGAAATTTGTTCAGCAGTTCTGGTCCTTAGTCTGTGTTGCAGGTAATCTGTTAAGTTTTTCAGGTGATCCATTCAGCTCATGTTATCTTCTGTTTTCCTTGTTCACAGTTTATCATGAATTTGGTTTACATAATTGAGCACATTTCCACAAAGTCTGATAATAGTTTAGCCATTATACTCTAACATTTCCCGCTATTCCTCAATTTCATCTCATGCCAAACTTAATTTATAACATGTAATTCTATGCCATCTTTCAACTTGCAAAGCCTTGTAAACTAGATATCTGATTATAACACAGTACTGTATTAGTAATCTATGGACATTTTTCCATTTTCAACTAGTAAGACGCTCATTCTATAGCTCCATTTTTATGTCTCTAAGTTTCTCATTTTCATATAACAGCAATTTTAACTCATTTTTAAGTTCCTCATTTTCATACAATAGTAATTTTATCTCATTTTTGTCTCTCATTTTCATGTACGGTAATAATAAGTTTATTTCATTTTAAAGTTACTCATTTTCATGTCATTTTCAACTTCTGACACTAAGGTTCTCCCACCATCACGTAGGAAATGCGCTTCCCATATACTGTACACTCTAAACCTTAAATACATTACACTAAGAAAACAGTTGTTCTGCTTTGTTCACAGCATAAAAGACAAAATCTGTCACGTTTGTTCGCTCAACATTATATACCAAACAAACATTAACACACATACATACATGCTCAACCATTAAAATACTTTGTGATAAATTAGTCACTTTACATTAGAAGAATAAAAACAGCAAGAAAATATACTGTGCACATTTTGATTATAATACATCCCGTAAATCTACCCTGTATGTCATTTCCATAGCATTACCTACTGGATCTGTTCAAGTCAATATAGCATTTTAAAACATGAAAACAATCTTCAAAATTTTGCATGATTTTGGACACACAACTGGACATTTCTTGGCCTTGGAGTCATCACTGGAATACTATCCTGGAAGCTTAAAGGAATATCTTGGCAGACTTTGCAGATTTAAAAGAACCCTTGTGAATTCTTTAAGCCATATAAACTGACGATATATATGTCATTTTCCACTGGGATTTAACGATAACTATTAGAAGATTTCATGCCAAGTCCTACCCATACACTCCTAAATGGCCAAGTATGATTATGTAAGAGTGTCTGTAAAGAGAGGCACATATGAAAGAAGAAGACCTATGTTGTCAGTGATGTTTGTAGACTGTCCGAATCTGTACAGTACCATATATACCCATACTCCGTCACACGATCACTTGCTAAATGATACCCCGCCATTGTGATGTAAAAAAAAATTAACAACCTTCCCTGCCTATCGATGGCCATTCCCCAGTCATTCGATGTTTTCTTTTTTTAACCGATTTCGATAATATTTTAGACTTAAGTTTTGTATTTAGGTAGATTTATAAACTGTTTTTAGACTTAGATTACTGTGTTTTAGTCATACATGGGGTGAACACTGTCATTTTTGGATACAGGTTTACTAAGTCTAATTTTTTTCCTGGCCTATTTTTGACAATTTTCAGATTTTACTTTTGGGTTTAGGTGAGTCACAGCCCAGTTTTAGGCTTAGTTTAGCTCGTTTTGAAGATATTTGGGGGCTTACGTAAGCTAGAAACTTGTTTTTGGACTCATTTGGGTGGGTTTTGAACTTGGATGGTTGGGGGGCGGGTGTCAAGGCTCTCCAACGCATCCCTATACGTTCTAGCTATAACGTCCCCGGTTAACGATACTCTGGCTCAACAATGAGCTTTCCTAAATGCATCTTACCGTTATAACAAGGACAGGGTGTACTGTGTTATTGTGATGTTTGTAACTGTCCGAGTCCAAACTGTATACAGTATATATATGTTTTCATAATGCAAGATATATAGCCATACTGAAGCTTTTACCCAGTCTTGCACAACATTTTAATACCTTAAAGGGCTTTAGGAAATGCTTGAATATAACTTGGGGATATGAATGAAGCAGCTCCCAAGTATGTGTGTACAGGAATTTACAACCAAAGAATTCAAACACACAGACACAATACAGATCTGTGAATTACGCTACTGACACTGAATATCCACATTTTACTAGCAATAACGTACATCTGCTACTGCCACTGTGGTGATTTATACAACACAGAAATAAGGATGTGTTTGCTATTAACCTCTTGCACCCAACTGACATCCTCTTAGATTACTCTTGTAGTTAACAGATCATTTGATTCAAGTTGGGAAGGTCTCTCATACTGGAGGAGTTTATTTAAGCTATATCTAACCCCTCCACTTTGGAAAATTTATCCCAGGCTGATTTAAACTATCAGATGGAGTGAGCAAAATAAAAATGACATCAAGCAGCACAATAGGTTAACAATGGAGATCTGAACAACATGGACATTGAGGTGTGTTTGCTATAGTTTGGCTAATACTGGAGATCTGAACACTGGCACTAGGGTTTGTTCATTATGACTTTGTGCAGCTCTGAACAAAGTGGTTAACAATGAAGATCTGAACAACATGAACAGTGAAGTGTGTCTGCTACTGCCTTTGTGGAAGTCTGAACAAAGAGCACAAGATATGAACACTGCAGACAATGAAGTGTGTTTGCTATTGACCTTGCAGAGCTTTGAACAATATGGCCATTAATGTGTACGCTATTCTACTGGAGATCTGTAACAAAAATACAGTCCATTACCGTCAGTACAGATGTCTATGTAACGATATACCAAGGACGTTAATTAAATACAACTCTCCTTAGGCATTAACCATAAGTGAGCTAAAAATGGTTATATTTTAGGTGGCACTTTGGGCATTACAGCATCTTAGCACCTTTTCTAAGTGATCTCTTGTCCAAATTACACACTGATACCTTTTTTATGTTATACTTTCTTATTATTTACACCTTATGCATCAATATCATGAAAGATGATATTGAAGTGTAATGTGGAGAATAAATCACTAAGAAAGAGGTGCTAAGAGTTTCCAAAGCCACTTAAAATGTATAGATACATGGGGTGAAACAGTCTCTGCAGGTTGTCAGGGTGGTAACTTGAGCTGTTGTGAAGTGTACTTGTGGCACAGATGTGGATTATTTTACAGACACTATAATTCATTAATTTTAACTTGGCAGAGATGTTCATCCTACTGCAATTTATATCCCTAGTTCACTGGTAGAATAAGACAGTACTACAGCTTTACAACCGTCCCATGTCACATCTTTTATGACTAACACCATATTCTAGTCTCAATCTCTTGCTTACAGCTCAGCATTCACAATGGAAAGACAGTAATTTCCTGCCTAGTTAAAGTGAACAGATTAGAGTCTAACAATGTGTCAGGGATGTTACCATGAAAGGCGCTCTTATGTGGTGCTGATGGTGAACCCAAAGCCTCTGAGGCTGTTCTCCTGATGCAATGCACTATCCTCCTTTTAGGGGACAGGGAGGGAGATGAGGAACATTTATATAACAGGACAAAGGAGCTGCCCTATCAATGCTACTGATAGAATGTTTCCCTCTCCAGTACCTGTTTTCATGTGGCAAGGGTCCCACAGGTTCAACTAACACCGCTCTCAATCATTCTGTTCTGTGCCAGCTCCCTAATAACACCTCTTGACATGACATCAGGACTCACCACCAAAGCTAGAGGTATCCAGGACATCTACCTGAGAAAGCCTGTTCTCTGGGGTATGATTGGTGGGCTCAAAGATTTAGATGATTAAGGGTCACCTAATATAATGTGTGCAGGTTAATAATATGACACCTCTTCTTTGGTATCTAATCTAACAAGATATCTAGGCTGTAAATCTGAGAGCTCATCCTACGGAGGGCAGGACATCAATTTGAGCTCGTTCTCTGGGGTTCAATTGATGGACCCAAATATATGATAATTAAGATACCTACAATAACAATGTGTCACGGACGTTACCGGTAATATGACGACTCTTCTATGGTACCTAATCTAATGAGGTATCCAGGATCTCAATCTGTGAGAGCTCATCCTCTGGGGGACGGGAGACACGAATAATCGGCGTGCGTCATTGGTGCTTCTGATCGATTTCCTTGAACGTGTAGAAGAGGGGCTGGTCGTGGAAGTGGTGGAGGCCCTCGATGTGCCTTATGACACCCCCCTGCAGGAGTCGGCGGCCATATTTGACAGCCTCGGTGCGGTCCCGTGCCAGCCCCACCACCATTAGCCACTCCACCAACTCACTACCACCAAACACGCCGCACAGGGTCTTCAGTCGCCATCTGAAGGTTACACAGAAATTTGCACTGCCAGTCCTCACCCCTCGGTCCTAATTCCTGCCAGACCCTGTACATGGTCATCATCATCATCCTACCTATTTCAATTTTACTTGCATCAGTGTTGGAGGTTGTGAAGGGCAAAGTGCCACAACAAGAGTGTGAAGTGGGGGAAAAAAGTTAAGAGAAACAACTGTCACCCAGTAATTTCAAGCATTCTCTTTATTCACAAAATAGAAAAATGACTGACTACTTGAAGGCAACTAAAAATTAAACTGTAACAAATGGGATAGTGCTGGTTACCTGTACAAGTACTGTATTGTATGGCAACGAAACATGGGGAGTAAATAGGGGGATATATCAAGACTGGGAATGAAATGACACAAAAATGATCAGACAGATATGTGAGATACAACTGGATGCTGGGATACTCTTGGGAAAGCTAAGAAGATGGCTGAGAGTGGAAAACATCAGGAAGGAAAGAAGGAGGAGGAGGAGACTTGGGATGTTTTGTGCAGTTCATGTCAAGAAAATGGATCAGAGAATTAAGTGAGGAAGTGTAGAAGTATACAGCTACCAGACCACTGATGGAGAAAAGGACTGAGGAAGACACAGAACGAGGTGGTATGCTGACCATAGAGCCAGAATGCAAACAGGTGAACCTATCTGACCTGCTTTACATGGAAAACAATGTGTAAAGCTGAAAATGATGCTATGATGATGATGATGTATAAAACCGAAAATGATGCTACAATGATGACGATGATGATGTGCAAATCTGAAAATGATGTAATGAAGTGATGCTATGTGAAAATTCCATCCATCCATCCATCATCCAATCCTACGTTGTCCCATGAGATGCGTAGGAGCCCGGGGCTTGGCAAGATGGTCCTGACATTTAAGATGAGAGTGACAAATGACAATAATATAATAAACTGATGATGTATAAAACTGAAAATGATATGATAAAATGAAGATAATGAATATATAAAGAATACCAAGACTGTGTGACTAACCTACGATCCCTCACGATATCCTTGACGCACTTGTCCATGTGGTAATTGGTGAACTGGTCGCAGGTCTGTCTGGTCTGGGGGTCCAAATCCTCCCATGCCGGCACTACCACCACTGCCGCACCGTGACGCACTCTACGCCACCTGGAGGGTTGGAAATTATTACAACATACAGCAGTGTAGCTCATCATCATCATCATCATCCTATTTATCTATCTATAGGCTGATGCCCTAATCCTGCAAAGGGTGGCCGTGGACAAAACACCTCCAAGTCGCTCTGTCACCCACCATTTGACTGCCTTCCCCCCAACTCACTCCCCTCTCCCTCATATACCTCTCAACTCCATCCCTCCACCTTTTCCTCGGTCTCCCCCTCCCACCACTTCACCTACATACACCCTCTTAGTCAGTCTTTCATTCTCCATTATCTCATCCATTCACCTAAGTTTGGAAGTGATTTGTGTCGTTTCATGCTTTTTTTCCCGGAGCTCAATTGTGGAAGACAATACTATGGCTCTACATTCTTCCCACATCACTTCTTCATGACTAGCACCATAATCTTGTGTTCTACCTCTGCTTTGAAGATAGTGACATGTTAATTTTAAGCCTAGTTACAGTGAACTGAGTCTATGCATTTTGATTTGATATTGTTACAGCAAAACCTGTACAGAAGAATCATTTTACTGACTGGCACATTATAAAGAAAGTCAATTCCATGCTATGTCCATCTCTACAAATACTACTGTAAATCCATTCTTGTGTATCCTTCATGACTTCTTTTGCTTCCTTGTTCCAGCATACATCCATTTATCAGAATGTGTTTCTGCCCATCTACACCTTCTCCTGCCATCAAACTCACATAACGTAATACACAACAATATTCTTTTGATTTTCTCCTATTTACACAAATCACCATTATTACGATTTTATCTTACTTGACATGAGTTAAATAAAGTCTCCAAATAACTCCAGCATCATTATAAGCTGAAGAAAACAGACTGGAGGCATAACTATTCACTTTAACTTGGGGCAGACTCTTGCTCTTCTGTACTCTATTTCTTGTAGCTGATTAGCAGAATGGGACAACACTTCAGCTCTACATTCTCTCTATAATACTTCTTCAGGACTAGCATCATTTTCTTGTGTTAATCTCTTGTTAAAGCTCTGCATTCAAGATGGAGAAAAGGCACCTAGTTACAGTGAACAGTGTACACTAAAAAAAAAAAAAAAAAAAAAAAAAAAAAAAAAAAGAGAGAGAGAGACAATATCAGAGTGACAAGGTTAAGTTAAATAAACAAATACACAGATAAACAGATGGATAGATAAAGTAAGAAAGAAGAAAGGATGAAAAAAAAATAAAAATAAAAAAAAAATAAAAAAAAAAATCCACTGACCATTTGAGGAGTGGCACAACAGTGAGGCGAGTGTCGAGTCCAAAGATGGCTGCCGTGAAGAACCCCTGGCCAAAGTTTAGGACAATATCAAGGAAGACCAGCTCGATGTAAACACCATTCACTCCCTCTGTCACCAGCGTCCACATACACAGCGCAAAACCCTGGTGGTGCAAGAAATGCAGTGAGAGCTGGTGAAATGAGAGGTGGGGGATGTGTAGAGCGAGAGATGTGTTTAGTGTGGAATGTGAAAAGGTTATGGTTGTTATCATCATCATCAAATGTGAAAAGGTTATCATCATCATCTAGTTACCTTCTCCTATTTAACAATCAGGTGTGGCAGGGTCTAGAGAGCATGAAAAACCTGACAAGAGGAGAAACTAATCAAACAGACTGCTCAATAAATCCATATGTTCCCAGGGTCCTAAACAGAGGCTGGAACTAGGAACTTTCAGAAGTTAATAAAGGGAGACCAACAAGATACAGACCTAAGAGCTACTTGCAACTATGAGCTGATAGGCAGAGGGTGGTATGCTTAGTATCCTTCCAACACAATCCCTCACACACGAACCTTGAACACCACTGGGTATTTTTTAAATGGGCCACCTCTCATTCATCCACCATATGAGTCAGCAGCATCCTGACTCTACCCCACATGCATGAGAGAGAGAGAGAAAGAGAGAGAGAGACTAACCCAAAATATGCCCAGTTAAATAGGCCACTTTCGTTCACTCAATTCAAGCCCCCTAAATCCTGATTTTACTCCACAGGCATAAACATCAACACTTATGGATGTCATCATCATCATCCAGACCTCTTTCCCCATCAATGGATGGGGTGAGGCAGGAAAAAAAAATAAGTAAATAAATAAATAAAACTGATAAGGAGTAAAGCAAAGGAAAGCATACACACACACACATACACACACACACACACACACACACACACATACACACACACACACACACACACACACACACACAAAACTAATAAAACCACAAAAGCAAACCCACCACAATCATAGAGCCGCAGAGGAAGAGGAGGAGTACGACGTGCCTCATCATCTGGAACTCGTCATCACGGTCACGCACTATCCTGGTCTCGTGGGGTTCAGTCAGCTGTGTGAGAGGCTGCCGCACACTGGCCTCACCTCCATCATCACGACCCCGATACCCTCCTCCACCACCCACACTGGCCACCTCATCATGTGGACTGAACAGACTGTGGATGCCAAAGAAGATACAATTAGATTATAAGTCCTCCAATGCTATCTATGTATAACCTGATGCTTTAATCCCATAAGGGGTGGCCACAGACAAATTGCTTCCATGTCGCCCTCCCCACAACTTACACCCCTCTCTCTCATGTACCTCTCTACTCCATCCCTCCATCTCATCCACAGTCTTCCCCTCCCTCCAACTTACCCACATACTCTCCTAGCTAGTCGCACACTCTCCATCCTCTTCATAAGGTCATACCAGTTTTCCAGCCCTTCAAAGATGTTCCTACACTCCTCATGGGGCAACACAGGATTGGACGATGGATGGATGGATGAATCTAACCACCCCAATTCAAAAAATTTCCCTTTAAATGAGCAACTTCTGAAGCTGGCACAAATAGTATTAAAAACAAATCAGCACTCAATCCAATAATTTTACTTTATTCTTGCTATCTTCAAATTATTCTACTCAATGCTGGAGAGATTTTTCAAACATGATGAGCCATCAGTAATTACCTCAGTAGACATCTTTTTTTTTTTTTATGAGAACAGATAATGAATGAATGAATGAATGAATAATACCACTTGGGGTTCAAAGAATTGTAGAAATGATGAAATGGCATGGTGAGAGTGCAGCAAGGTAAGGTGAGACAGATGTGAGAAGACTGGATGTTGTGGAGACAGCAGTATGGTTAAGTGAGGAGACAGAGGAAAGGTGTGGCGAGGTGACAGGAATGAATTTTGTACATGGTGTGACTCTATCGGATATGTTTGTGTGAAGCTACAGAACGTGGTGAATGTTTTTGGCGTATCCAATAGAGCCAGGATTCCAGGGACTTCAATGATGAGTGAATGGAAGTGTGGCCTATTAGACTGGGCAAATTTGGGCTGTCTGGACATTGCAACTCCTCACCCTGCCCTAGGGTGGGAAAGGAGGTCCGGATGATGCTGATGATGATGTGAAGAGAATGGTATGATATAGTACTGTGATAGGAAAGGTTGGTCTGAGCAGAGAGGGTGATATGGTGTGAGGTGTGGTGAGGTGACAGTAGTAGTAATAGTAGTAGTTGAAGTAATAACTGAAATTCCAGACACATGTGAATGTAATCCAGATGGACTGCAGGTCGAAGCAGCCTCTTTTCTACAGTCTACCATCCTCCTTTTGGAAGATAGAGAGGAACTGATGAATTTCTATATAACAAGGCAGCTCCACCACCCAATCATATCACTGCCACCACATGACGGCACCCCTCTCAGGCAATAGTGAAGTGAGAGAGATTTATAGACATAGGTGTGAACGGAAAGCTGAAAAAATCACAGACAAAGCAACACCATAGCCTTACCTGTCACTGTCAGAATTGGAGTTGTTATCTGCTCCCTGTTCTGCATCTGGCCACTCCCTTGAGTTGAATGAGGCAAAGGATGCAAGACTGCCATTACCAGCTGACATCAAGGGAGAGAAAAAATCATAATTATCATCACACTAACCCTATTTCTCACTACTAAATGGGTTATACCAGTGGAGGACATATAAACCTCAAATTAGACTTTATCAGCACCAACATCTTCACTCTACCCCTATTCCTTTCTATCAATGGGGATGGAACAATAGTTGACAAGTACTATTTCATCATCATAATTTTTTCCCATCATCTAATTCAAGTAGTTAAGATCACAAAGACCAACAAGACTCACTGCGGGTTGCTGGTACAACAGAGGAGCTACGAGACGATGGTGTGGGTGAGGGTGCTGGGGAGGGGTTGGGTGAGGCGCTGGGACAGGCACGGGGCTCATCAGAATCGTCCAGGTTGAGGAGTGACTCATACTGGGCATATCGACGCTCATGGCGCTGGTGCAGGATTAGACACACCATTGTTGCTGTAAAACCAATAAAAGGTTAGCAGGCATTTCACATACCATCAAACAGGGTTGATTCACATGTAGGCACAGATATAACCATGCCCAGTTATATAAATGTCCCTCAATTCCCTCCCTATCCCCCACAAAGAGGATAGTTGACTGGAGGATAATGGTAAAACAAACTGCACTTAACTGTAAGTGTGTGTGTGTGCTTGTACATGTAGACAGTATACATATACACACACACAGAGTACTATACCAGCATACATGAATACACTATACAGTATAGATATAGAGGAGATTACAGTAATTCAACAAAACAGTTACTCACTAAAAAGGCTGAACCAGAGTAGGAGCAGTGCCACAATGGCCTGAGCTGCACCGTATTGGAAGTTGGGGTCATGTTTGTCCCCCACATCTGTCTCCTGTTGCACCATCAGTATCAACACCACCACAAGCATTGCCGGAACACTGTAATGGTGGAGAAGAACAATAAGAGCAAGTTTAGGAGTTAACACTTTCACTTTGCTGACAGACTACATGTGCTCACTACCTCCAGATGGCTTTATTCAGTACAAGAAAGAAGGGGTGGACATGAACTAAGGACTATCTGGAGTTTGAGTTAACAGTCTACAAAGCACAACAAAACAAAATACTGTAACATCCATCTACAGCATCTATCCATCCATTGCCAAATGTCTTGTTCCCAGAGGGGGGATAGCAACTAACTGCCTCCGTTACTCTGTCCTCTGCCATCACACAAAGTTGCACATCTTCATTCATACACCTCTCAACCCCATTGCTCCATCTCACTCACATACACTCTTCTAGTCAACCTTCACATGGCCAAAACATCTCACGGTGCTTCTGTTACCACTTTCCCAACACTGACATCACTCAATGCTCCCCAACTCCCGCACTTGTTTGTCTCTCCATGAGACTCCGGACATTTCTCTGAGACAATAATCCACTATTCATCATCTAATCCATTTTTGCACCATCAACAGTGTAAGGGGCCTGGGGTTAGACTATTCAGTCCCAATACATAAGGCAAGGGTGACATGCCTTGCTCACCCCTGAGTGTGCAATACACCCCAACCATACCTCAGATTTAAACCATTATGGACCCCATCCAGTTGGAGTGCCTGGACTCACTAGACCACCAGCCAGTGTGGTAAAGGTTAATGGGTTACAGTGATCCACTTGGCTTGTCACCTGGTATAAAATTATGAAAGTAAGGCTACATCAACTAACTAGAGAATAATATATTACTGTAAAAAAAAAAAAAAAGTGATGCTTCTCACCCCCATCCCACAATAGCCATGAAGGGTCTGAGGCGCAGGACAAAGCACAGCGATCGCCAGCGTAGGAGGAAGAGTGTGATGGCGAGGAGCGCAGTCCACAACCGTGACGAGAACACACCCCAGGACAGCAGCACAAACTGGAGGTACAGCTTCCATGTGTGGTTGCAGTTCACCACCGACCACAGCAGTGCACCTGTGGGGGTTCAAGCACAAGGTACAGTTAACAACGGTCAACCTTCTTTATCCTTAACCACCTGAGTAAAGTGTCATTTTTTTCATTTTTATTCCTCTGCTACTAGATGGCTTTATTTAGATCTGGGAGACCTCCTATAATAGTGAATGGTTTTTTGGAGACTGTATCTCACCTCTTAACTATGAAATGTCCTCCCCCAGATGAATAGTCATCTCACAGCAGGATGAATAAAACATCTATGACATCACTGAACTGAAGGGATTAATGCAAGATGAACCTGAGGCCACAACAACATATCAGGGCCATTTTCAATGCCAATGCTACAGTATTCATTTTGTCACAAGTTTTCTTCATGTCATCTTTTCGACATGAAGTAAACAGTAAACTACAAAATTATTGCCTCTTAAAATTCCACTGCTACCCATACAGCTAATCTGCCAGCTCCCTGAAATTTACAGAAATAATTGTATGGAAAAAGTTGTGAATATTTTGGAACATATCCCTTACTTATAATTAAGACTGCCTGTACAACACAAAAATATCCTCCCAACTGACAAAACCAAAGACTAATGATTAAAAAATAAAGTCACTTTCAGTACAGATGGATGCAATACTTGTTTTCCCCCATCTGATAAAACAGGCCAATAATGTCTGTCACCTTCCACTGTCTTCATCATCAACTCACTGTAATCCCACCCAAACTCAAAGTTTCTTCTGATGTTTGTTTGGCCTTATGAATACTGTACATGGATCATACAATGGCCCTGGTTTTGTCTGCCCAAGATAGTTATAGATTATTCTCATTGTGTATCTGTCTATCCAGCTATCTAACAACAGCCAGATGACTTAATCCCAGAAGAAGTGGCCCACAAAACTGCCTCCATGTCACACTGTCAACTGCTATCAAGCTAATCTCTCCATACCTCTCATCACCACTAATATTCCTCTCCATACCATCCCTCCATCTCATCCTCAGTCTCCCCCCTCCATCTCATACACATACCACTCCTCGTCAACCAATCACTCTTAGTTCAAATTCCTGTCATCATTCATCACCCTCATTAATATTCCTCTTCCTCTCTAATCCATCCCCCCATCTCATCCTCAGTCTCCTCCTGCCCTT
The DNA here is from genome assembly GCF_032717465.1 of Coenobita brevimanus. Lineage (NCBI taxonomy): Eukaryota > Metazoa > Arthropoda > Malacostraca > Decapoda > Coenobitidae > Coenobita > Coenobita brevimanus. Next base: position 38,287,879 of record NC_137009.1, read on the forward strand.
CCCCTCCCCTCTCCATCTTACATACATGCTTTCCTAGTCAGTCTCTCATCCTCCATGTACAAATTCCCATCAACACTTACCGATACAGGCAATACACTGTGAGAATGCGAGGCACATGGTGAAGAAGTGTGGCACCTTCTTCCACTTACGGCTCAGCAGGAACACCACCAACACCCACACCTGTCAACATGGGGAAAACAAAGCAACACATTATATGCCATCATTTAACTTTTTTCTTTTTTATTAACTCAATCTGGCAGGTACGGTACTTTCTATTTAATTTTTGCTATCTCTAGACTGGTGTTGGAGAGTGTCACCTTCATGTGGTGGCACTGACATAACTGGGAGGTGGGAATGTCTGGTTATATGAACATCTATTAATTTCCCCCAACCCCATATAAGGAGAATGGTAACATAAGGATGGTGGGCTAAGTTAGGGGCAATTTAAGTATACAGTCCATTGGTTTCATATTAAGATGAGCCTGGGGTTGAAGCTGCTGGCTACTAATACTATCTCTTGAGAATTTTACCTAGTGTAGGAGAGATTTTCAAACTAGATGGGTGAGTCTGATACTGTATCATTCACCCACTGCACCCACATACACCCTCTTAGTCAGTCTTTCATTCTACACATACCAACAAACAACAAGCAACCATTCAGGAAGCAAAACTCACAGTGCAGATAAGCCCAATGATGCTGACATTGAAGAGAATGACCTCCAACTCCTTAACGTAGTCCATTGGGTTGATCTTCACCAGCGTCACCATCTTGGCCGACACGAACATGAGCGGTGCCGACAGGAACGTACACGCCACCATTGCACTCGCTATCTGGTTTGGCAGAGGACTGGCATTAGCTGTCAACCAATCATTATTGTATACGTGCTCTCCATGACACTTCCTTGTGACCAGCGGCTCACTCGTTTCTTAATCTCTTACTATATCTTAGCATTCAATATAAAGATAACAAATTTAGGCCAAGTTCAAGTGAAAAAGGTATCATCATCATCACCATCATCCAGACCTCTTTACCCACCCTAGGATGGAGCGAGTTGGGGTCCAGAGCCAGAAAAAACTTGACGGCATGAGATATTAACCAAGTTTGTGAATACAGTATATTGGATTAAATACATACCAGGTCAACAGCCACATTGTACTGGGTGGCGAAGACAAAGACACCCGGTGCTGTAGGGAATGTGCCGTACAGGAAGGCATAGTTGCTGTAGTCTGCTGTCTGGTTGGCATCGGTGCCTGGGTGCAGCAGACTCACTACCTCACGCGTCACTAGCGGCAACAGCAGACTGAGGGTTGGATGGGGGTTAAACTGTTAAATAAATCAGAACAGATTTGCTCTCTTGCTCTTCTCTGTCTCTCATTCTCTGTCTTTCTTTCTCTTGTTCTCTCAGTCTGCCTGTCTGTCTGTCTCACGCAGAGACAAGCATTTATACAGTATACACATAGATGCACATTCACACATATGTAAAAAACACACATATACACCCACACCCACCCACACACAAGTTAATTTCCAATTCAAACTATTAATACACAGTAAACAACTAATGAACCAACTGCCCCACTACACTTACGTCTTGGTAGCAATGAGTATGCCTGGGGTGACGAGACCGGCGCCCCTCAGTGTCTGCACTTTGCCCACCATCCTTAGACCCAACAGGAAGAGGGCTGCCGCTGAGAAAGCCTGGCCCAAGACCTGGATGATCAGAGGATAGCCTATGTTAGTGACCTGGTGTATGCCCAACAATGCTATACATACCTATCTTCACTACCACCACCACCATTCTCCTCCTCCTCCTCCTCATCATCATCATCCTCATTCTCCTCATCATCTAGACCTTCTTTCCAGCCTAAGTATGGGATGAGGTTGGGTCCAGAGAGAAAGGCAAAAAGCTGACAAAGGAGAAACTAACCAAAAGTTGTCCCAATAAAACAAGCCACACTCTCATCCACTCAATATTCAAACCCCTGGAATCATCAAAGGCATAAACATTCACACTTGTACACTTTATGCCACCTACCAGTCAACTCAAGCCACATAAAAAACATACCATTAAATTTATTGCTACCTTAAAGTTGGTATATTTTTATCTGATTGAACTGGGTCACCCTCACAGCTTGATTATTAGTGGTTGCATGAATTGTGAATAGCCCTGGTTAAATGTAGGAAAGAATCTCCTTGGTTATCAGTCAAAACAAACCCCCAATTTGACTACATCCTGCCATCAACTGAGCTAAAAAGGGGTTAGAGATCTTAGTCACAATTAAGCTGATGATGATAATGCCACATAAACACTTGAGTTTTCCTGTACCTTCAAAAGCAAGCTGACTATAGCAAAGCCACATAAACAAAAGAGATTTCCGTACCTTGAGAATGCCCTCCAGTATGTCAGGCAGCTGGTGGTCGAAAATAAAGTTGCCAACGATACCAAGCGTGGTCATGAGGACGATGGGGTTGAGCAGAACATCCCTGGCAATGTGTGCAGCCATTCGACACCCGCCCACATTCTGTGATGCACTGCTGGTCACTGCATCGGGGTCTTGATCTGTTTTTCGCCGCTTCCCAATCTAAAATATATATAATGACAAATAAATAAATAAGTAATAACAGTAATAGTGTAATACTAATACTATGACTACTACTAATAATAATAAAGGAACAGTCAATCCCTTTTTTCTCCCTTCAGTGTAGGGGCCTAAAGCCGTCCAGTACATTTAAGGGTTCTGTAGATGACCAACCTTCAAGTCCAAGCAAAAAAAATGGGAAGATGTGCAAGGGAACCTTCTATACTTCACACACACACACACACACACACACACACAAATACATACACAAATAGCCATGACAGCCCCAAGACAATGTGTAAGGAAGATATATGGATGGGTGAAGTAACTGACCTCCATCATAACAAAACCAATGGGGTTGAGGAGGACGAGAGAGATGGGCGCCACCAGGTACAGGTATGAGGCAAACTCTGGGTGTGTGTGTCCATACAGCGCTGCAACTGAGGGGAAAAACATCACAATAATAATAATAATAATAATAATAACAATAATAATGATACTACTACCAATACCAACAATAATAATAATAATAATTCATTCATTCATCATCTAATCTAGTGCTGCCCCATGAAGAACGTAGAAGCCCAGGGCTAGGCAAGTTGGTCCTGACATTTAAGGTGAGAATGACCAGCCTCACTCATCCCTGAGTGGTATTACATGAGCAATAAACTCCAACCATCCCTTGGATATAAACCTGCGCTGGTCAATCTGATTGGAGCGCCGTAATTGCTCACTAAACCACCAGGTGCCATAATTTGGTTATATGGTTACTACCCAGTGTAGTAAGTGGTTTCCTGGTGTACAGGAAACCATTTGGCTTGTCATTTCAGTGTAAAGCCACCCACAGATGGACACAAGAGGAAAGAATGAAGGAAAGAAAGACAAGAGGAAGGATGGAAAGAAGGAAGGAAGAAAAGAAAGGGCGGGCACTCGAGAGTATCTGTACATCGAGTGAGTGGATAGTGAGCGCTCCCATCAATCACTACAATAATAATAATAATAATAATAATACAGTACAGCACCTTTACATACACTAAACTTACAAATGATGGCAAGAAAGTACGGGTAAAAATTTTTATTCCTGGCCTGTTTTACAACGAGCTTCTGCAGAGAAATGAATGCTTTGGGCTAACCTGACCTTATGTATTTTCAGGATCCAGTGACTGCCAAAACATGATGTCCTGGAAAACTGACTAAGTAATTTCCTTTCTCTCTTGTATCTGCCTTACATCTGAACAGACAGACAGACAAATGGCAAATCTGGGTTAAAAGTTACTGATGTTATATTTGTTGTTGTGGTTGTGTCCCCAACATCATTTGAAATATGAATCTGAATGTAGAAAGAAGCTGTCCTTTTTTCACAGTGCACTGTCCTAAACAAAGGGTCAACTCACTGATAGGGTAGCCAAGAGCGAAGTCATTGCTCTGGGTGCAAAATATGGCATAGAGGCCGGCCCGTCCCAGATCCACCGGCCGGTAAACAAGCAGTGTCACCAAGGCAACCGCTCCAAACACCACCGCCTTGGACACGCAGATGGACAGGAGGAAAATCCAGTTCACCGAACTGTGGGATTATGAATTTTCATCATCACCATTAAATTCTACCTATCTATCTATAGCCCAACGCCCTAATCCCACAAAGGGTGGCGGCAGACAAAACACCTCCAAGTCGCTCTGTCACGCACCATTTGACTGCCCTCCCCCCAACTCACGCCTGCCTCCCTCATAAACCTCTCAACTCCATCCTTCCACTTCAACCTTGGTCTCCCCCTCCCTCTTCCTCCCACCACTTCACCTACATACACCCTCTTAGTCAGTCTTTCATTCTCCATAGGTCTAGATATGTCCATTAAATTCCTAACTAAAATTCCATCACTATGCTGTAGGATTAACATTTTCATCATCATTTACATCCTAACTAAATTTCCATCATCATTATCTTCAAGAAATATCACCAAGGCAAGAACTCCATAACACAACTGACTTGGACATAAAGACTGATGCATGTAAAATAAAATATCTTCACTTTTGTGTATGTGTGTGTGTGTGTAGAGAGAGAGAGAGAGAGAGAGAGAGAGAGAGAGAGAGAGAGAATGATTTGCCAAGAATATGTGAAAGCTAAAATAATGAACAAATGGACATATGACTCACCACATTTAACACTGAAAGGTCAAGTAAGGTCAGGTTTTTATGTCTTCCCACCTCTGTTTCTGGATCTTTACAATTTCTTGAATTCTATTACTTTTTCCTTTTTTTTCTTGAATTTTAATACTTTTTCCTTCTCTCTCTCTCTCTCTCTCTCTTTATTATTTTTTTTTATGCTTCTCATTTCCAATTTTATGAACTGTGGACTTTTTTTTTTATTTCATAAGTTACGCTTGTTACTTTCAATTAATTTTTTGAGCAGTTGACTTTTTTTTTTTTTTAAGTTATGCTTATTATTTCCAATTACTTTTATGAACTGGAGACTTTTATCTCTTATTATTATTACTGTATTTTTTTAGTTATGCTTATTACTTCCACTTACTTTTTTTTTTTCTTTCTTTCTTTCATTTTTTTTTTAATCATTCTGCTTGTTACTTCTAGTCAATTTTATGAACTGTGGGAAGTCATTCATGGTAATCATCAGAAAATCTCAATTCAGCCCTTCACTGCAGTTTTTCCACCCAAAGCTAAATAAAACTGAAGCAGCAAGAATTAAAAAAACACACACACACACACAACACAGAGGCAATTCAACAGCAGCCAATAAAACCAGGCCTACATCCAATCACCTCAAACAAAAATAAAAAATAACAAACATAATCCCACCAAACACCCAAGGCAAACTAGGCTACACATCTGTACACTATCTTACACACCTCAAACAAAAATAACAAAAAATAATCCCACCAAAACACCCAAGGCTAACTAGGCTATACACCTGTACACTATCTTACACAGTCATTTATTTGAAACACCTGAGGATAAATGCTACACCCCCCTTCTCTCCCCCACTACACCCACACTCACTGTTGATAATTCTCCTCCTTTTGTATTTCAGTGTTTCGGGATTCTACTTCACCACATCCTTAGGTGGGAATAAGAGTTGGGGTGATGGTGATGATGATGATATTTTTTAATCTTTACAACCAAGACATTATTTCTAGCACAAGCAACAGATTTACACTGGAAGTCCTCCTCAGCCAACAATGCATTCTGTGCAAAATATAAAAGACCCATGTTCACAGCCACTGACCTGAAGTCCAGTTTTGCCATTGACATAAAGATGAGGGCTGGTAAAGAGAAGGTGCCCACGAATGTGTTGAGCCCCTTGGACTCTGTTTGTGAGATAAGGTTGCCTCTTCCCGCTAGGTACCTGCACAAGAAATAGGGGAGACTGGGTGTTAACTCCATTGCTCCGATGACCCATATTTCGGGCCATCTATCTATCTAAAGCCTGATGCCATAATCCTGTAAGGGGTGGCAGTTTGACTTTAAGTTATGGTACTTGTCTTACAGAGAGGGGCGCTAACCTTCCACCACCCCACTTGACACATAACTCACACTTAGCTGAATAAAATCATCTAACACTGAACAATTTTTAATATTAAGTGTTTCAACCACATGAACAATAATGGTGACAGTATCAACTCTGGAATAATGGTGACTGTATTAATTCTTCCATCCATCCATCATCCAATCCTACGTTGCCCCATGAGAAGCGTAGGAGCCCAGGGCTAGGCAAGTTGGTCCTGACATTTAAGATGAGAGTGAAGTATTAATTCTGACTCCTGAATAAAATAATCTGGCACTGGCTGGAATGAGAGAAGTTCAGACCATGAGAGGGCTGGCAGTGGCAGTAATGAATCAGACATGTGACTCACTCCAGAATGAACTGTCCCTCAAATCAAAATTGCCAATAAATACCTGAGTTTTACGTATAGCCATGAAAAAGAGAACGAAGACAATCCCCCGTCAACATTCTCTTACCTCCCATATTACTCATTCTTCCCTGAAAGCCAGAGTATTCTTCCCTCTCATCTGTCTGTATGTCTCTCTCTTTGTCTTTTTGTGAGCTTCAACTGCTACAGTAGCACAAAAATAATTCACGTAACACCTTCTGATGCCACAGCTGCAGGGGAAGTCTTGATGAACTTTTGCTTATGGCTGTACTCCAAACTTATACCAAGTGGCTGTATACAACCTACTGACCCGCAAAGTATGATAGCGAAGCACTCGATGACAGCGGGGTAGAGATTGGAGAACGCCACATCCGCCGCAGCGGTGGTGGAGTTGACTGGGAGGTACTCGGGCCCTCCATCATTACCACTGCCATTCATGCTCAGGAATTCCAGCTGACCGTATGACTGAAAAGTTCAAAGAGGACTTATTTAATCATCTGGCACTTGTTTGGCAATGTGGAGTGGATGGAGAGTGGGAGGCTAATGAGAGTGTATGTGAGTTGGAAGGGGGGGGAGACTAAGATGAGATGGAGGGATGGAGTGGAGGTATATGAGAGGCGGGGAGGGCAGCAAAATGGCAGGGGACAGGGCAACATGGAGGCAATTTGTCTGTGGCTACCCCTTACAGGACTGACGTGTCTGGTTACAGACAGACAGATAGACATGCTTTGACTGAAAATGGCAAAGGGTGGTATTCTGGTGTGGTTAGGAAGTTTATTAATGACACTTCCTTACCAGTGCATTTCTGAATCTGGTCCATTACTATATTTTTGTTATTCATGCAATCTACCTTAATATTAAGAAGATATATTATGCAAAAAAGAATACCAATGGGCAGTCTGGAAAACAATTCATTAAGGAAATGGTACTAGGGAGCCTCCTTACCCAACAAGAATATGAGTCAAAGATTTATTTAATAATTTCGCACTTATTTTTGACTGAAAAGGACAAAGAACTACAGGACAAAAGCTAAAAAAGGACAAAAATCATCGAGTAAAAGTGAATGAACTATAGGTAGGGATGCTGTACAGTGGCTTGGATTAAATTAGGTGATGGTAAGATTTCAAAAGCTGTGTTTATTTTAAAAAAAATGCTGGGTGGCAGAGAGGCAGGATCAGAGCTTGATTTCTTAATTTTTAATTTTTTTCTTCTCTAACATTTCAGGCTACAAAGAACCCTTCAGAGACGTGGGTTCAGTGTATCCTGAAACATTTGAGAAAATAAGGAATTCAAGCTCTCACCTGTGTATCTCTTCCACCCAACATTACACTTGTCATAATGGATCATCTACATGTTTACTTTAGTTCAGTGTGAGCTGGCAATGGAGGAAGAATGGCTGAGTGAGCAAGACGTGCAAAGACAGAGAAACTTGTGTTTTGGTCCTGGCCATCTGTGTGTGAGATGGGAATTATACAGATACAAATACATAGAGTTAAGATGTACAGAGTTGGCCATTAAAGTACCAAGACAGATGAACAGACACAGAGAGACATGTTATGGATAGACACACAAATATATACTACAGACTGACAGATAGAAAGATTGATACAGACTAAGACAGATAGACAGATTTACAGAGGTTACAACACTGCAGAGAGCCTAGAGACATATCAGAGATGCATTATTATGATTATGATGAATATAGTAGAGTTACGATGTTAGAAAGAGTTTGTGTTATCATGATAAACACAGACAATCAGATGGAGAGTTCAGTTAGTGTGTTATTTAGAATGCATAAAAATTGACTGATGCATAGATAGGTAGATACAGAGAGAGAGAGAGAGAGAGAGAGAGAGAGAGAGAGAGAGACCTGGTTACAACAATGCCACCCCATGAAGGCATCCCTCTTCCAGCATCATCAGCATAGTATTTATCACAAGTAACACTATACTCTTCTTACTCTAACTTGGCCTAAAATTTCCATCTCTCTACCTTGAATACCGGTACCGAGTTATAATTACAGATTAACACTACAATATGATACTAGTCATGAACAAGTGCAATGGAAAGGAGCACAAGTAACACTATACCTTTTTTACCCTAACATGGCCTAAAATTCCCATCTAAAATACTGAGCTGTAACAAGATATTAACACTAGAATAAGATGCTAGTCATGATGAAGTGCTATGGAAAGGGTGTACAGCCAAGTACATGACGGAAATATGCTCTCTCTGATAAAATAAATGGAGGTATGCACTCTCTGAAATAATAAATGAAGAGGTATGTGGTTTCTGCAGTACTAAATGGTGTACTGTCTTACTGTGCCACCGAGCTAAGTGAAAGAAGCTGCAAAAACATGAACATCTGAACCAGGTTAAGGTAAAAGTACTTTAGTTATAAAAATACACATCATACCTGTAAATGTTATCTTATCCTGTAACTGTTATCTCAAACTCTCTGCTTATCACTCACGACACTACCCCTCTCACATAACCTAACAAAAGGATAAATTAAGACCAATATACCTGTACTACTACTACTACTACTACCACCATTACTACTATTACTATTACCACTACTACCACCACCACTACCACTACCACTAATGACAATAATACTGTAATAATACAATAACAATAATAATAATAATAATAAACAAAACTCACACAAAAGACGAAGATCAAAAGGGGAACTTTTCCAAATCGTGCCCATATTGTTGGCTTCTTCATTTCAGTTGACCAGTAGCATTTCCATTTGATTTCCCTTTCTTTTCAGTATTTTCTGCTCATTTTATATATTTATTCATTTATTTATTTTTTTAGGTGTATTAATCATTCCACTGTAAACCTAAGACTATCAATTTTCTGCCCATTTTTTCAAAACTGCATACAGTAAGATGTTTCAAAAGTTACTCAGAGAAACTTTTTATTTTATTTACATATTTGATGAGGTGACTGTCTATGGCTAACATGGAAAGCACTCTAATAGTCACCAAAACTACAAAGTTCAACTGTCAAATTTACTGTCAAGGTCCTTAACAATTAGTACAGTATATGGAAACATGGACAGTTTACAGAATATTGTGTTGATTTTTCCCTAACCTTTGTTTTGTAATGTTCTTAGTTCTGGATCCCTCCCAACATTTCTGGCTAGGAGGGTTGGATGATGCTGACTGAAAATGATGATGATTAAAAGCACTGTCAAAGAGTTTCAATAGGTCTTGGTATCCTTTAAACAGATACTGTACATAGATCCTTTAAAGAAACACATAGCACTCAAAGCACTGTCTATGAGTCTGAATAAGTCTTGGTATCCTTTAAAGCAACACACAGCACTAAAAGCACTGTCTATGAGTCTGAATAGTCTTGGTATCCTTTAAAGCAAACCACACAGCACTAGAAGCACTGTCTATGAGTTTGAGTAAGTCTTGGTATCCTCAAACCACACCACTAAATGTACTGTCTATGAGTCTGAATAGGTGTTGGCATCCTTAATAACAACACCTACACCTCCACACACAGGTACACAAGCCCAGGGATCTATTTTCACCACCATGACTGTGAATACTGCCTCAACTCAGCCCCTTTCACCCTCCCAGTTGCCAGCTCCTACTTTCACTTATCACATTCCTCCTGCACTCCACCTTGCTGCCTCAGAGTGCTTGTAACCTTGGATGACAAAGGGAAACTAAATTAATCTTTGCTCCTGTTTAATATATTTCTACCAACTCTCTTAACCAACAATAGCACTTTTATTACCCTATCTTAACCAAACTACCCACTGTAACGTCATTCTTTTTCTGTAACATCCTAATCAAACCACCTTGCCGTTTTTTTTTTCCCCCCCCCTAACGTCTATTATTCATCTTAACCACAATACTTTTTTTTTTTTTTTTTTTAATACTGATTATTTTATCTCTGACTGCAGGGACGGTGATTGACAAGATGTTAACCGTAACATAACTCCCACCCACCCCAATCTAAAACACTGACTACACCTATCCCATTTTTTTTTTTTTCTCATATTTCTTTTCTAATCTAAGACACTTTTACTACAGCTACTGTTCTTTTTTTTCTTTCTACTTAATACAGTACCTCATATTTCCTTTTTATTTGTCAATTTTTCAAGCCTACGACACTTTTACTTCTTATTCCATTTTTTATTTATTTATTTACCTTTTCATACTTTTTCATTTCCACCCTTTTTTTTTTTTTTTTTCTATCCAACCTCCCATATACACAGTATTTTAAAAATTTCTATCTCTTTTTCCATTCAAAGACACTGTTTGCTACAAGTATTCCACATTTTTATTTAACTTTTCATACTTCTCATTCTCCTGGTCTCCACCCTTCTCTCTCTGTCTGCTTGTTGGGAGGCCTTGAGAGCACACAGGTGAAGAAAATAAATCCTTTTTCATTTTAACTTAATCTCATGGCTGATTTTATATTTTACCCTCAGCTGCCAAGGCAATTTTACGCAGCTTAGGGAGCAAAATAATGTCACGTGCAGGATAATGTACACTGTTCAAATCAACAATATATGATCTTTCTCCCACACATAAATCATCTGTTGGTGACAAGAACAGGGACACTTAGATGGAGAAATCATATTGTGGGGAGATTTATGTGGAACTTTCCCCTGTCACACAATATCATCTGGAGGTAGGAAAATAGGGAAAAGTAGAGAAATTATGCTGTGGGAATCTTAATGGTGACTATTTCCAACTCCACCATTACAGATACTCTCATAACATTATGAAAATTTTCTGGAAATAGCATGAATAAAACTGCAATGACACTCCTATGCTTATGGGAAGTTACTACACTTTTATTACAACCAATCTATTGCACTCCCCCCCCCTCTCTCTCTCTCTTTTAAACACTCTCACTCTCCTGGTCACCTGCCTGCTTAAGTCTTGTATGATCTTTTAACTTTTTACTCTAACTCAGCCAAAAACTGTCATCTTTTCATCATGAATGCTGAGTAGTAACAACTGATTATCGCTAGAATATAATGCAAGTCATGAAGCAATGCTGTAGAAAGGAGAGAGCCATAGTAATGCTTTTTTTCTGCCACTACACTAGGTCAAATAGTAAAAGGATGAAAATCCAGGCCAAGTCAATGTATAATGACTATGGCTAAGACCTTGAATGGCATACTGGTAAAGTGAATTAATACAGTACTGGTGTCTTTCTCCAGCTTAACATATTTTTACTAACCTAGCTCTCATTCTCCCTCTCTCTCTTTCAAACCTCTCACATTCCACTACCTGCTGTGTCAGACTGCCTGTTCAAATCTGGAACAACAGACACATAAGCTAGGTCAATATCTTTATCCAGTCAAACATATTTTTACTAACACACCTCTCTCTTTTAATCCATGGATTGCTCAATTACCATTTTTATCCCACCCCGTGGAGTGCAAAAAATGAAAAAAATATATATATAGTTTTTCTTTATCATGAACTTGAAGACAAACATCTAGGGCATCATCTGGTGAAAACAAAATAATCTCTCTCTCCGTCTTTGCGTAGGGCCTTGCATAAGTTTGCATAGGGAGTAGTGAAAAAATGAAAAAATAAAAAAAATCTGTTTAGTTTTGGTTTATTATAAACTTGAAGATATACATCCACGGCACCGTCTGGTGAAAAAATCTCTCTCTCTCCGTCTTTGCGTAGTGCTATGTGTACGTTTGCCTAAAGGTGGAATAGTTAGCGGTGATACGAAGCCAGCACGGCCTGAGCTGTAGCTCGCAATACAGGGGTTAACCTCTTATATTTCACTATTTTGCTGTCTCAGTCAGCCGGTTGAAATCTTGAACAAAGGACACATAAGCTAAGTCAATATCCTTTTCCAGTCAAATACATTTCTACTAACACATCTCTCTTTCTCTCTTTTAGCCTCTCATATTCCACTACCTCACTCTCAGTCTGCTTGCCAAAAGCCTGAACAACATGCACGTAAGCCAAGTCTATATCTTTTTCCAGTCAAATACATTTTTACTGACCCATCTCTCTCTCTCTCTCTAAAATCTCATATTCCACTATCTCACTGTGTCAGTTTGCCAGCTGAAATCTTGAACAACACAGAACAAGCAGCACATTAGCCACATCAATATCTTTCCAATCAAACACGTTTTTACAGAGAAACACTTTTACACATCATCATGAACCATTTTACCTCCCACATTTTACAATTTACTCAGGTGTTCAAGTCTCCCACCTGACACCTACAACATGAGTTTTTTTTTTTTTCTTCTTAATCCAATAAACTTTTTCAATTTTATCTTCCATCTGGTAAGTTTAACTGTATGCAATATTTTGAATTATCATCATATTACATTTAGATCTTTTATTAACATTTCCTCATTTTAATATCTTTTTAAATCTTTTTCCAATTAGTGTATTTCTCCAATCTAATATACAGGTACTTTCTTTACTAATGCTTTGAAACTGGCGATATACTTTCTTCACAGGTAGTCTCAATTAATCTCTTTTGCCAATCCAATATACTTTTTAAATTACACCCTTGAAATTTGGTGGCATTTTTATTGAGTACTTCTGAATTAATATCTCTTTTCAATTCAAAATATTTTTTCAATTTGAGTGATATGTGGTATTCTTGGTTTCTCATTTATTTAGTTGGTTTTGGAGAGATCTATGGTAGTGCAAGAGTTAATTAATGCTAAATCTAATTCCCTCAGTACATAAATAAATTAATAAATAAAGTCTGGTGGCACCAAGAGAGAGAGAGAGAGAGAGAGAGAGAGAGAGAGAGAGTTTCCAAGTTAAAAGGGTTAATATTTCATTCCCTTTTCCTTTCTTCATCATCATCATCACCCTCATTATCACCACTGTACAGGAATCATCATCATCATCATCATCACCACTATCCATACCTCAACCTTTTCACTGTCAACTCTGCTGCTTTAAATCTGCTTGCTGGGATCTTGGTCAGCACCCAGACAAACTGAATCTAGTTCCTTTTCCAATGTATACACCTTTACTTCCACTATTAATATTCTTCTTTTCATTTTTCACCCACTCATCACTGGAAACCTTCTGCCTAGTTTCCTTGCTGAGACCTTCACACACACACACACACACACACACACACACACAGTTTCCCACCTTAACACACACTTATCATAACTACTACCTCCCTCCCTCCCCCCCCCTCCCTCTCTCTCTCTCTCTCTCTCTCTCACCTTTCATTTCTTCAGCCATCTTCCTGCTTAAGACTACTTCAGACCTTCAATGACAGATATATGGAGTTTAATTCATCTGTTTTTTTCTAATGCAACAAACTTTCACCATTCAAATTTTCATCTTCTAGCTGATGAGTGATACAATGAAGTGCGTATTCTTATGAAGTTCAAATTTCATGACTTATGTAATACACCGCTTCCCGTCCGATCAGTGAAGTTAAGCAATGTTGGGTCTGGTTAGTACTTGGATGGGTGACCGCCTGGGAACACCAGATGCTGTTGGCATCCCTACGTGTCAAGTGGGGTTGGTGGAGGATTAGTGCCCCTCCCTGTAAAACAAATAACTCTAAGCCCTTGGCCACCCCGTCTGGGATACATGGCGTCTGGCAATGAATGAATGAATGAATGATGTAATAAACTTCTAATGATCTCCCTGCAACACAACATGTACAATCATTCCACAGTTATTATTAAGCACATACACATTTACTGAGGCTGACTTATGCTTATTATGACACCCTTAATGACTCACTTATTTAACCTCAACTGTCTTCTCACATCAACATATTTTTGAAAGGGGTGCCTTCATGTGGTAACACTGATATAACTGGGTGACTCAGATGCCCAGGTATACAAGTCTTCCTCAGTTCCCTCTCTATCCCCCAAAAGGAGAATGGCATGCTGCATGAGGAGGGCAACTTCAGCCTTCAATTTACAGTACTGGATTCACATTTCAGACGTTCCTGCGACTAAATCTACTACAGTGCTATTACCACTACTACTACTATTACTACTATTTCTACTACTGCGGTCCCTGTGACTAAATCTACTACAGTACTATTACCACTACTACTATTTCTACACTACTTTGGTACTTTTACTATCACAGCACTAAAACTCACAGAGTCTGGGGCTACCTTTTTTATCTAATGCTTGACATGTCCTAACAATTTTATTCAGCATAGGATGGACTTTTCGAACTGCATTGGTTAGAAAATTTATAATAAATCCCTTAAATACGAGGCCTTCCCACATGGAATAAAACTGCCAGGTAGAGAGATAATAAATAAATCAATACGTCAAGGAGAATAAAGGGTGGTGGTGGTAATAGCAGTAGCAGTAGTAGTAGTAGCCCCAGGTTCCATATGAAATGTGAACTCTGTCAACTGCAGGCTTATTTTGATCTGTAATTCACCACCCTCCTTTTGGGGGATAGAGAAGTAGGTGAGAGACATTTGTATAACCAGGCAGTTGTGTGACCTGGTTGTATCAGTGCAGCCACTTGAAGGTGTCCCTCTCCAACACTAATCAGAAGGTCAACCAAGCACTTAACATTCTCTGCATCTGTCCACCCTAGTTTTATTTAATTAACTCTTATTAGCCTCCAGTGAACTTGTCTTTCTTACCCAAACCTATGCACCTCTGTCCCTACCCCAACTTACCCAACCCTAACACTACTTAAATGTATTGCAAAATTATGAGAAGAATTCATCAACAAACTTGTGCCAACATTGTGTCCTGTCATCCATACTTCTCATTCCTCTACAAATGGCAGAGAGTATCCTTCCTTCTCATACTCCTTATTTGTGTGTGCTTCATACTGTATTCGTATGAAAACAGTTTGTTATACCTTCCACTGCCGCAGCTGGAAGAGAAGTGTCTGTGAACATCTCATGGCTGCACATGACTCAGCTCCACTCTAAACCCATGCATCAGATAATGTATTGGCTTGATGGCATTATATGACCAATGATTCTAACCACCCCTCAGATTAAACTCTATGGGCCATATCCAATTAGAATGTCTTAACTCACTAGGACATCAGGTGTCATTTCTTGACTACCAGTATATGGTTACCAACCTATACAGTATCTTACAGTAAACCCTAACTTCACTGTACCAAGCTTGACTGGATATTGGATGTAATGAGAACTCTGAGGTCCCTGCACAGACCACTGTACATACCGGATACCATTGGAGGGTAAATGGAAAAAATCTCGCAGACTATCCGTTACCAGATCAAACTGGATCACTACCCATGTGCTGGGTGACTCAGAACACGGTTAACAACACTGGCGGCATAATCTTCCAACCACTTGGGCAAGTCATGAAGAAAAGAGGATATGAAATTATGGGCCAATTAAGTGTGAAAAGGGTATAATTTTTGTTTTGATACCAGAATTTGTTATTTTACTAATTTATTTTCCATTATGTGCTTGAAAGCCCACTTCAGGCAGGAACCATCGGGCTTTATCAGATTGAACTTCCCTCAACAGATCCAGTAAAGAGATGGTTTATTGTTCTATAAATGGCTACCTCAGTCACCCAAAAGCAGGACTACATCAAGTAAGTGGATAGAAGGTACCACCATCAACAGATGCAGTTAACAGAACAAAGTATGATGAATGAAAGAGGATATTATGAGGCACAAAGAAAGAAGATGATGAAACTGCAAAGAAAAAAAGTAGAAGAAAAAATGACGAAACATAGTAGTTGCTTCTCCATCCACCAGCAAATGCACCCTGTCTGCTTATGAGCCAATTTCTGGCATACAAATTACTGGGGCTGTGTTGCTTGAGGGTTGGGTGGCGTGGGAGTGACGCAAAGCAGGAGCTGGCTTGGGTAGCGATGAGGAAATGTTTGTGGTGGGAGAAGTTACTCTCTTTACATATTCTCTCTCTCTTCCTGTACACCTCAAATACTGTACTTGTCCTTTATCCCCACCCCCCCTCTCTCACACTTCAATACTTGCTTCTTTATTTTCTTCACTTGTCCTCATATCTATGACCTCCCTCCCTCTCCTTCTCTTTCTCTCTCTCTGTATTTGATCCCAATTCCATTTTATTTTTTTTTTTTTTTTTTTAGTTTCCCTTCTTTTTGCCCCATTATATCTTTATTTATTATCTATTTTTCCCTTCTTTTTTTCCCCATTATATCTTTATTTATTATCTATTTTTCCCTTCTTTTTTCCCCATTATATCTTTATTTCAATCAATCAATCAATCATTTCCTGTGGCACCCTCGGGGATGCATAGGGCCTCAATGAACTCACACCACCACATCCTATCTTGTGCTAACTCCTCAAGATCTCCCCAACACTCATCTCCAGCTTCCCGTCTCATTGTCCTCACCCACGTCTCTTTTGGCCTTCCTCTACCTCTCCTACCAAGTGCCACCCACCCTGGTGTACCTCGTACTATTCCCTGTCTCCTATACACATGTCCTAGCCACTTCCATCGTGAGAATCTAACATATTCATCGATCGGCTGCACTCCCGTTATTTCTCTAATTCTACTATTTGGTATCCTTTCCCACCACTTAACTCCTAATATTCTTCTAAGTGCTTTATTTTCAAACACCAAGAATTTATTTTCCATAGTCACTGTGCTGTACCAAGACTCGTGTCCATAAATTAAGATACTCCTAACCATTACCTTATAAAGTTTGATTTTTGTATGCACAGAAAAATTGTTATTATTCCAAATATTTTTAAGCATTCCCATTGCCTGATTAGCCTTCTTTAACCTTTCCTCGAATTCAAAGTTCAAAGAACCATCCTTGGCTAAATAAGTACCTAAATATTTAAACCTATCAACTTGCTTTACAACCATACCTCCAATTACACATTCCTGCGCATTTTCCATATTCATATTGATTATTTCAGTTTTTCCACAATTAATAACCAAACCCACCTTACGACCTTCACTCACCAAACAGTCCAACACTCTCTGCATCTCTTCTGGCCCATCACAAATCAAAACTATATCATCTGCATAATCTAAATCCAAAAGTTTCCTGTTCTCTCCCCAAAGTATACCTGCACCGGTTTCTGTTCCAACGCGTTTCATAATGTAATCAATGACCAATATAAATAGTAAAGGCGATAGAACACCACCTTGAATTACTCCGGACTTGACTTCAAACGAATCACTCAGACAACCATCAACCATCACTTTACAAAATGTGTCCTCATGCATGTTCATAATGACCCTCACAAACTCCTCTGGTATTCCATAATGTCTCATGATCTTCCCCATAGTCTCTCTCGAAACACTATCAAAAGCCTTTTCAAAATCAACAAAACAAAACAAAGACTTATTATCTATTTTTCCCTTCTTTTTTCCCCATTATATCTTTATTTATTATCTATTTTTCCCTTCTTTTTTTCCCCATTATATCTTTATTTATTATCTATTTTTCCCTTCTTTTTTCCCCATTATATCTTTATTTATTATCTATTTTTCCCTTCTTTTTTTCCCCATTATATCTTTATTTATTATCAAGTTTTCCCTTCTTTTTTTCCCCATTATGTCTTTATTTATTATCTAGTTTTCCTTTCTTTTTCCCCATTATATCTTTATTTCTTATCCTCAAATATTGCACTTATCTCCCACCCCACTTATCTCTAACCCTGAAAACTTAATTTCTCACCCCTATAGACCTTGCTTACTTGGCTCTCTCTCTTGCTCTCTCTCTCTCTCTCTCTCAGGGCAGATTGAATTTAGTCAACTCATTCAATAGCATGCCACTGTTCCTACTTTAGCACCCATTAATTATTCTGTTGAACTTAATAGAGTTTTGTGGCCTCCTGTAATAAAGGGTCAGAAATCACTGCCTATCTATTAAACCCTTAAGAACAATAAAGTCTTGGTTATTTTTAGTCACGATACTGACAGTGAGGCCAAGGTTAAGGAGATGCGGACACCAAGGATGAGGTGGAGGGATGGGGTGAAGTATATGGAGGAGAGGACCAAGGATGGGGTTGACAGGTATATGAATGAGGACAGTGTGACATGGAGGGATGGGGTGGAGAAATATAAGAGACCAAGGATAAGGCGGAGGGATGGAATGAAGTATATGGAGGAGGAGACCAAGGATGGGGTGGAGAGGTATATGAATGAGGATAGTGTGATGTGGAGAAATATAGGAGACCAAGGATGAGGTGGAGGGATGGGGCAGAGAGGTATAAGAATGAGGGTGGTGTGAGGAGGAGGGATGAAGTGGAGAGGTATATGAATGAGGGCAGTGTGAGGTGATGGAATGGGGAGGAGATATATATGAAGAGGGAGACCAAGGATGAGGTGGACGGATAGGGTGGAGAGATGTATGAATGAGGGCAGTGTGAGGCAGAAGGATGGGGTTGTTATTTGAATAAGGGTGGCACAAAGTAGAGGGATGGGGTGGTGAGGTTTGACTGAGAATAGTATGAGTTGGAGTGAGGACAGTATGATGGCAGAAGACAAAGTGACATGGATGTGACTTCTTCATGGCAAACCCTTCAAGACTAAGGCATCTGACTACACATGAACAGACAGAAGTTCAGATTGTTTTTATTCAACTCAGGCAAGGCTCTTAGTAATAAGGGTTTCAACTCTAATCCAACAGCGTATTTCTCACTATGTTACTGTACAATCAGACTTTTTTTTCAACGTGTGATTTTTTACTGAAGGGGTATGTATAAGTTAATTAATCCTCTCCAACTTGAAAATACCCTGTAGTTACTGGAGTGACAAAGGTGAAAAAGTAGTACCGGTAACATGGCTCACAGGCACCACTTTCTTAAACTGTTATTTAAGTTCAGGTAGCATATGACATTTGAAAACAACTGTATGCACAGACTACTACCAGTACCATTAACAATTAGCCTTAGTTTCACTGGATTAAAATCCCACTGCTTGAAAATAAAAATATCTCACTTTCCCACTTTTAACTTATTTTCACTCTTAAGAACGCAGTTGGTCTAGTACAGTACTACCATACTGTAGGCTAAATGAAGGCAAAAGGATATTACAGCAGAGGCAGGGGCTAATGAGGGCAGTGTCTAACCCCCTGTACTAAAATAAACATAAAAGGACAAATTGAAGAGGTAAAAATAAATAAATAATAAATAAGGCAGTGTCTAACCCTCTATAGTATAATAACTGGACAAATTGAAGGGGTAAAAAAAATAAATAAATAAATAAATAAATAAATAAAAACAAATGGGCTACAATTTTTTTTCACCTGACAAAGATCCCTAACCTTTTTAAGCTTAGTTAATGATCTACTCAGACAGGAGGATTAATTTGACTATGAGTTTCCAAGGAGACTCATTCCTACCTCATAAGTAAGGCTCACTGAATATTACATATCCACTACTTAGTACAGTATTCAAGCAGAGACAGTACCGGTATTCCGTTAAAAGAAAATAAATTGACTACAGTTATTATTAGGTTAGGTTATTCCGTGAGTTTTGGCATTTACGTTGTGATAGCAGGCCAGTTCTGTCACATGAAAACAAATCAGCAGTTATAAAAAGGTTAGGCTGCTCACCCAAGTCATTTTTCGAAGTCCGTCTCCTCTGAATTATCACTGCTAGAAATACTGTAACACTTCCTCCTCCCACCTCATCACACTTCTTACAGCCAGTCTCTCTCCACACCTGTTATTGATACTCTCACCACATCACACTTTTTACTCTCTCTCTCTCCACACTTGTTACTCTCACCACATCACACTTCTTACTGTCAGTCTCTCTCTCTCTCCCTCCACACCTGTTACTCTCACCTCACCACATTTCTAGGATACTGCCACTCTCTCTCACCACACTTCTCGCTCTCTTACCACACCTCACTCTCACTTCACCACACTTCTAGGATACTGCCACTCTCTCTCCTGACTCATTACAGGTTGACAGGTGCATTTAATATTTTTATGTGAGTCACTGTACCTCTTGATCTCATCCCATCTCACTCATCATACATTAAGGTCAGTTTACAATCCTACCTATAATGCATTTTTCTAACCTTATAGAGATCCCTCACCCTTTTCAACTTGACTTACAGCAAAATGTAGTCAGAATGAAGGGTTGATCTACAGTCTTTTTTCTTAAACTTGGCATAAAACTACCATCTATTTGTCTTGGATGCAGACTTGTAGTAAGAGATTAAGACTAGACTATGATGCTTGTCACAAAATAGTGCAATGGAAAGATTAGAGATTAATACAGTACTAGGAAATGATGCCAGTTACAAAATTGTGCAATGGAAAGGATGTAGAGCCATAGTACAAGAGGTTAACACTAGAATATGATGCTAGTCACAAATTAGTGCAATGGAAAGGATCAGATATTACCGTAATACTGTACTAAGGAATGATGCCAGTCACAAAATAATGCTATGGAGAGGACGTGGAGCCACAGTACGAGATTAACACTAGAATATGATACTCATCACAAAACAGTGCTATGGAAAGGATGTAGAGCTATAGCATTGTCTTTTGTTGTCATTCAGTTACATGAAATTGGCTACAAAATGACAATCTGTACCAAGTTATGGCAAAATAGGTATAGTTACCAAGAAGACTCATTCCTATCTCATAACTAACCCTCATCCAATATCATGCAACCAGAACTCAGTAAGCAAATTGTGCAAGTAACTCAACTCAGTCGGGTGAAAACAAATTAACTACAGCACCTTATATTTAGTTAAGTATTTATCCTATTACACCTTCCTCTGCTGCCTACTTCTTCACTTGCTGTTGTGCTGCCTACTTCTTCCTTGACCTTTATCATTCTTTTTATATGTCTGTCCTCCTCTTTTCCTATTTCTCCCATCTTCCCTGTCACTTGTTATTACTCTTCTTGGTTTTATATTAAAAGACTAGCCTAATGGTTTCCTGTATGCCAGGAAACCATTTACAATGCTGGGTGGTAACCGTATAACCAACCCGATCGTATTCAACATGTGTCAACAAGTAGGATGGCAGGGGGTTAATGCCCTTCTTCATAAAACAACAAACTAAAAGACAAACGGCAATCCCTTACAAGATTAGGGCGTTTAGCTATAGAAAGACAGACAGACAGATGGATAGATAGATAGACAGAACACAGTCAGCAAGTTGTATAAGTGGCCTAACTTAGTCAGTTGAAAACAGCACCTTTAGTGAATTATTTTTCCAATTACACTTTACTCTTCTATATGTTATTTATACCTCAGTATTCCCAACACAGATCAAACCATACCATACCATTCATATCACACTGTATTGTAATATCAACACTGATGCCGCCAATAATATATACTGGTAGTACAGCAGATTCTTAATATTTCATCCATCTACTGTACCTATCTATAGCCAAATGTTTTAATCCCATAAGGGGTGGCCGCTAATATGTCACCTCCATGCTGCCCTGTCCCCTGCCATTACACTGCCCTCCCCCAAACTCACACCCCCGTCTCTCATACAAAAAAAAAAAAGAGGGTAAGGAAAAGGTGGTAAAAAGCCTTATATGCTAACAATAACATTGGTCTCATTTCCATCTAAATTTTTTACCAATTACATCTCTCATTCCTCTTCTCTCTGGCTCAACAATATTATAAATTTTTATTTATCTGCATTAAGCTTGAGGTCTTATTCATTAGGTTTTTACCATTTTCTGACAATTATACCCAGCTTAGGATAGATTTTTCAAACTGATGGGGTTGAATGGTGGCTAAATAAAACTAATGAATACGAGGCACCTTTCATAAACTAAATAAAACTGTCTGGATGCAGCATGGGTTAATACATCAAAATGCAGGGAACATGGATTTCAGGTGGTAAGGTGGTACAGTATTAGAAAACTACATTAATGTCATGGTGACTAAATATTACCAATAAAATAAAGCCTCTACTACTTTATAACATTGCAATTTTTAGTATTACAAACCATACTTCTATAGTTACCATAAATAACTTAGGCCTAACAACCTTAATCATGAGTTTGAAGATGATTTTGCTGCCAAGGCCATTACGACCTTGTCAGCAAAATCATCTTCAAACTCAACCGTCAATACTCGACACTTTAAATACTACACTAAACTTATTTCCACACCCTGACACACCTTCGATTATTTTTTTGTGATGTATGTCGTGGAAATATATATTTTGGTTCATGCTTAGGTGATATAACCACTCCCACTTCACTGGCTCGTACACTCGCCGGTTTGTTTTTTTTCTTTTATCTTCCCCCAAACTAAACAATCCTCACTGAAAACTGACTTACTGGAAGACGTACTGATGAGGCAAGCTGACATGGAGTGGCGTGGGCCTTATAATGCTATTTAATACAACATATGGGGCACAGGACCACAAACCCCGTAACAACACAAACATCCAGCCAGGGTTGCCAGGCCGGTACGCTCTGCTTAGATGCTGAAGTCCAATACCAAGAATCCCATTCGTAAAGTAGCCCAGACTGTATGAAAAATAGCCCCAGCATCCTCTCTCATGACAGGGAAAACCCAAGTCATGCACAAGGGTGGGTTGTTTTCCACGGTCTCTCTATCAGAGAGAGAGAGAGAGAGAGAGAGAGAGAGAGAGAGAGACAGAGAGACCGTAGAGGCACTATGGAAAAGCTGTAGAGCCTTGGTATTGTCTTATTCTGCAACTGAGCTACGTGAAATATGCTGTAAAAGGACGTAAATCTGGGACAAGTTAAAGAGGGATGAATATAGCAACTAAGGAGACTAATTCAACCATGACAAGCCCTCATTCTCGTCGGTTTGGGAAGCTCCCTACACTTCTTCCTAAGTAATTTATTATTACTCCTCTTGTCATGTAAACCATTCGAATATTACCATACTCAGCAAAATATAAAAATTAACACTAACTAACCGTATATAAATAACTAAGGAAGGGATGTTGGGGAGTTTCCTTAACCGACGAGAATGTCAGTGTTCAAGGTGAGGGGAAAAAATAAAAATGAACCGCGGGAAAACCAGAGTTGCACCACCGGTTTCACGCCCTTACCGACCTCAACCCGCTTAAAGCTAGCCCAACACCAGCCTTGGCAACGCTGCAGACAAATAAAGGCCTCCTTATTAAACTCTGCAGCGCATCTTCCTTGGCGATTTATTTTCCATTATCATTATTATTAATGCCATTTCATTATCCATTTTCGTTACACCAATAACAAGTAAGATGATTTAAGGGCCTCAGTATGAAACTTCCTAGCGTATCTTCTTTAGCGATTTGAATATTACACCCTGATTATTATTATGATAATGATTATTATTATTATTTATGCCATTTCATTATCCAAAATATTTGCATACAGAACAACAGATAATATGAGGACCTCCGTACGAAATATAGCGTCTTTACCTTAGCGACTTATTTTGCTTATAGAGTGGTGGGGTTCCAGATTTTTTTTTTTTTTTTTTCAGAAATTTGTCATTTTCGTATCCAAATTAAGTGTCAGTCGTATGAGGCTTCCTAGTACCTCTCCCTCAGCGATTTATTCTGCAATATTACATTATAAACATTAATTTTTGTCCATGACACTATTTATCCCATTCCTGTATATAAATTACTTAATACCATCAACGAGGAAAGTAAGACGTGATCCACTGAATAAATTGCCCAGGAAATGGTGTAACGAAACCCCAGACCTATCTTTAAAACAATAAATATTTTCATAATCTATTCAGCGTCATTTTCTATATGTGTGTGTGTGCATGTGTGTGTGAGAGAGAGAGAGAGAGAGAGAGAGAATGCACGGTGTGTGTGTGTGTGTGTGTGAGAGAGAGAGAGAGAGAGAGAGAATGTGTGTGTGTGTAATTCACCGGGTCGGTCAGGATCACTTGATGGTCGTGATCGTCAGCTTTTTACCCTCCCGGAAGAGAGCTGAGAGCTCATATAGTCCGATCTAAGGGCAAGGCTGTGACTTTCACACACGCACACACCCGTCCCCTTGCTCAAGGGGGACAGTGACCACCCACTTCGTCAGTGAAACTTTTCACAACCTGAGCGAGGCGCGAACTCCCGTCTACCAGATGGCAAGCGAGAACGTTACCACTGCGCCAGCAGTGTGTAATTCACCGGGTCGGTCAGGATCATTTGATGGTCGTGATCGTCAGCTTTTACCCTCCCGGAAGGGAGCTGAGAGCTCATATACTCCGATCTAAGGGCAAGGCTGTGACCTTCACACATGCACACACCCGTCCCCTTGCTCCAGGGGGACAGTAACCACCCACTTCGTCAGTGAAACTTTTCGCAACCTGAGCGAGGCGCGAACTCCCGTCCACCAGTTGGCAAGCGGGAACGTTACCACTGCACCAGCGACCGTGTGTGTGTGTGTGTGTGTGTGTGTGTGTGTGTGTAAAGAACAACTACTGAAAAGCTTATTATTTTAAAAATGACAATAAAGACAAAACATGATAAAAATTGATACTGTACAGGAAAATATTACATTCTCTATCTATCTATTGCCAGACGCCATAATCCCGTAAGGGGTGGCCATTTGACTTTGAGTTAGTTGTTTTACGGGGAGGGGCACTAACCCTCCACCAACCCACTTGTTGACACGTAGGGAGCAGGTATGGTTTGGTTATATGGTTACCACCCAGCGTCGTAAATGGTTTCTTGGCTTACAGGAAACCATTTGGCTTGTCACACAATGTAAAGCCACCTGTAAAGGAAAGAAAAGCAAAAAGAAGTGACAGGAAAGACGGGAGAAATAGGAAGAGAGGAGGGCAGGCACAGAAAAAGAATGATAAAGGCTAAGGAAGGAGTAGGCAGCACTACATCATGTGAGTGGATGATGGTCATTGTTAAAAATTGTGTATATCCTGTACGTATAAAAAGACACACACACACACACACACACACACACACACACACACACACACACACACACACGGAGAGAGAGGGGAGGAACAAGTGCATTGAAATAAGACCGTACACACACACACACACACACACACACACACACACGAGAGAGAGAGAGAGAGAGAGAGAGAGAGAGAGAGAGAGAGAGAGAGAGAGAGAGAGGAGGGGACAAGGCTATTAAACAAAAGAGCGTCCAGTACTCACAATGGCCTTCCATATAGATGATATAACAAAGCATTCTGAGATAATGCAGTTGCGGTTCAATGACATAACTATCAATACACTTTTCACCAAAATAATAATGATAATAATAATAATAATAATAATAATAATAATAATGATGATGATGATAATAATAATAATAATAATAATAATAATAATAATAATAATAATAACAATAACTAGAACACCATAAAACAATTTTGATAAATCTCCCACAGCCACTACCTACTACAAGCCGAGCTATAAAGGCACCTTGAGGTCAAAGTCACTAACCTTGTGCATGTCACCTTAGGTCATCAAGATCTTTAAGTCCACAAGTTTGGCGACTCAAGCTTTATTCTTTCATGTAAAATCAAACGACTTGTCTTTGAAAGTAGACCAAAATTTTGGACCACAGGCGATCTC
The DNA here is from genome assembly GCF_032717465.1 of Coenobita brevimanus. Taxonomy (NCBI): domain Eukaryota; kingdom Metazoa; phylum Arthropoda; class Malacostraca; order Decapoda; family Coenobitidae; genus Coenobita; species Coenobita brevimanus. Next base: position 38,313,808 of record NC_137009.1, read on the forward strand.
AGGGAATAATGATCCGATCTGGACTCTATCAAGCACCGTATTCTGGTCATGTCTCAAGTATATGCCTCAATTTTTCCGGCCGCTTTATTTATTTATTTTTTTCCAGATCCTATCCTGGTTGTGGTAGTCGGATGAACACGATTTTTGGTCAGATGCAGCGGCCAACCAGTACTATAACATGGCAAAGAATGTAGCTCAAACAGTATGCAAATGGCAGCGATGTAACCTTCCCAAGAATAATACAAGTACTGACAAAACAATACAACTTTTCACAGGGATGTAGGAAGTTTAAAAATGACAAAAGAACGCGCTTACATGAGTTGCTACACAAAGGAGTGCGTGCTGACGTAATTCGCCTAAAACAAACGCATGGCATACAGTATATACCGTCCTTGCATGACAGGTATTTAAATTGCTTGCTAAAAAGAATAATGAAGTGACCCTGGAACCGAAAACTCAAAAGAACGGAGATTTTGACACAATAGTAGCAGTAGTAGTAGTAATAGTGGTAGTGGTGGTGGTGGTGGTGGTGGTGGTAGTAGTAGTAGTAGTAGTAGTAGTGGTAGTAGTAGTAGTAGTAGCAGCATTTGTAGTTGCCCTCCTGCTGTCTACAATCCTTTTACTTTGAGAGAGAGAGAGAGAGAGAGAGAGAGAGAGAGAGAGAGAGAATGCTATACGACTCAGCATCATTCTCATAGCACTTCTTCGTGACTAGCATCGCATTCTAAAGTTAAGGCAGTTTTATAATATTCAAACTTCACCTAACGGAACTGGGTCATTTTTAAAACCTAATACTGATGTGGCTGGATAAAACTCGATTATGCTAGTCACGAAGAAGTGCTATTTGGAAAGAACGGAGACGTAAGACTCTGCCACTGACCTACGTGAAATAAGCGACAAAAGGACGAAAATCTGGGCCAAGTTAAGGTGAATAGGGTATATCTATAATCTCTCTCTCTCTCTCTCTCTCAATACCTATACTGTATAACAAAAAGCATTTAAAACCTCTTCCTGAATTAGCACTGCTCGCTCTCTCTCTCTCTCGGCCTAGCAGATGTTGCTTTTGCATTAACTCCACTTAACTGGCAAAAACGACAGTATTACGGCTATAAATCCTTACCCTACCACTTCTTCGTGACTAACATCATATTCTAGCGTTATTATACTGCTACAACTCAGCAGTGACGATGGAGAGACAGCAAATCAGCAACATTACGCTAAGTATTCCGAAAAAAGTTGATCAATTAGAGAAAACGATCTTGGGAAGAAAGTTGAAGGTAGACTTAGGTATTCGCGTCGAGGTTCCCTAACACCCATTCTTTAGCGATTTATTTTCTATATTTCATATTATTTTCTTGTCCTTTATTTATCTCAGATCTCTGTGCTGGGTGTACATTCTCACATTTTTATGTAAATTTCGTCACTAGTACAGTTTTTAAAAGCAGATTCCAAATTAGAACTTATTTTTGGGGAGAAATAATTCTTTAAAAAGGTAGGTTAGTTAATAATAATAATAATAATAATAATTGGGTTAGTTAATAATAAATAATATCTAAGTACAACATTCGCCTCCCTGCTCCCTGCGTGGATAAATACAGCCATGGTGGATAACAGAAGCGTGTCACCCTCAAACCACGTTCCTTTCCTGTCATCCACTCGCTATGCCGCGTTTAGTCCAGCGCCACTGAGCACATCCACCACCACTGCTCATATTCATCCAGTGCTTACGGCGGCATAACTTAGACTTTGGATCTTTTGTTAATACTGAAATATAACCTAATTATTTTCATTAACTAACAACCTATATAACTTACCCAACCTAACCTAACCTTTTAAAAATTTATTTCTCCCCCAAAATAAATTCAAATTTGGAATCGTTTAAACAACCATCAGTGACGAAATTTACACAGAAATAGAACGTGTACCAAACAATCCTGTCTCTCTCCTACCGACATAGACTGCATAAGTAGCCTAAGAGAATATGTTAACGTACAGAACAGCGAATGAGAGACTGACTAGGAGTGTGGCTGAGGTGGAGGGGAAGAGTGAGATGGAGGGAAGTGGTGGGTAGATATGAGTGAAGGGATTGTGAGCTGGGGAAAGGGCAGCCTGGTGGTGAACTGGGTGACGTGGAGGAGATTTGTTTGTGGCCACCCATTACGGGATTAAGGCGTCTGACAATTGATAGGCAGATAGAAAGGACAAATAGCATGTATTCAGTATGGACGGTGGGTGTTAGCGCCGAAATGGTGACATGTAGAGGTGTGCGGTATGTAGGAGGACTACTGGGCCTTGAAAGCAGGCTGTGAAGCCTATGCCCAGAGTCGGTCACATAAAATATATATATATATATATATATATATATATATATATATATATATATATATATATATATATATATATAGATAGATATACAGACAGCTTCACATCCGTCATATCGGTGCCGAGAGAGAGAGAGAGAGAGAGAGACTTAACACACATACCTTGGTTGGAATATTCAGATCCGTTTGCAAATTCGCCACTCCGCTGGGCAGCCTGAGTCGACATGGTAAAGGCAGGTCGAATATGCCGTAGTGGAAGACCTGGGGAGAAGGAGAATTTATTTATGTTATTGAAGACCTAGAGAGAGAGAGAGAGAGAGAGAGAGAGAGAGAATTTATTTATTAATGGCGGCAAGATAGTGGAAATAAACAAAAAAATAAAAAAAAATCATAAGGCTTTAATTATTTCTATTACTGTCAAAAGCAATGGGTAAAAAAGACAAATACAAACTAACTAAAAAATACACCAATGAATTAAGAAAGCAGGAAAAAAGGATATAAACTGGTAATAAAAACAATGAATAATGAAAGGATGAGGAGAAATAAGTAAATTTTTAAAAACAAGATAAAAATAAGTTACCAGTTAAATAAAAAAAATTAAGGAACAAAAAACGGGGAATTTTATTGGAAAACGGAAAGACGAGAATGGAAAATGCAATGGTAAAAAATATATCCCATCGACTAATTATAAAAGACAATACATTAAAAAAATAATATAGTTAAAATATACAGCTAAATGTGCATTATGAGAGAGAGAGAGAGAGAGAGAGAGAGAGAGAGAGAGAGAGACTTTCTGGTAAAAACTGGCCACACCTTCAATCACCCACAAGACTTCTACTTTCTCTGTTTGAAAATCCGTGTGTGTGTGTGTGTGTGTGTGTGTGTGTTTTCCCCCCTCTGTCAGGTGTGTGTGCTTATAAAATATAAATAAATAAACTAACCTTACGACAAGCGAAGTCCATTGTCATGTTTTTAAAATCTTCACTCAGTCACAACAAATCACTATCACCAATAATTTTCAAAAATGTCAATGAGGTTCACATATTTTCAACCTTTTCCTTCGTTCATATTCTTGTCCTTCAATTTTCGGTAAAAAGAGTTCAAAGTTCCTATAGAGTTCGGTCAGTCAAGGTGTCAGTTCAATTAATACGTCTTCTCAGTAATTTATAAAGTTTCAGATATGTTCAACTTTTTCCTTCATGCATTTACTGACAACTGAGACTATATAAAATAATTTTTTTTTTATAGTCTTCAAAGTCATATATGTCATCAGTTTTTATATTTTTTCATAATTTCAAAATCCAACTTCACATTATCATATATCTTTTTTCTTCCTGCTAATTCACTCGTTTGTTGAAAGTCCGCTACTCAAATTTCTATTTTAAACACGTAAAAGTTCGTTGCATTGAAAACTTGTTTTGTTTATACCTGTCAAAACAGTACCGATGATAATAATAATAATAATAATAATAATAATGTAATAATAGTAGCAGCAGCAGTAATGATGAGAATAATGTAGTAACAGTAGTAGTAGCACTAGCTGTAATATAGTAGTTGTAGTAATACTTCGCGGAATGAATGTGCCAGGAAATTCCAGTCTAAGAATATTCACGACCATGCTTTATCAACAAACTTATCAGTATTATAGTTTTTTTTAACACTTATGTATGGTTAGGCAGTTAATTTACTCGTCATCCATCCTTATCATCTCAACTCTCCTCGCCCTATGTTCTTATCGGTATTTTATCTTTCTCCCATCAACCATCTTCTCGTCGGTTAAGGAAGTTCCCTAATACCTTTTCCTACGCGATTTAATTTGCTTACTACTCCTTACTGTCCTCTTTTGTCATTTAAACCATTCAAATGCCTTCTTGACTTCTTCTGTGTAATTTCAACCATTCAACTGCCAACATACTAGGGGCACAAGACAAAGGCCAGCCGTATCCCAAAATAAATCGCTACGAAATAGATGTTGAGGAGCTTGTTTAACTGGCGAGAGTAAGACGCATGGACTCAGTTATAAAATACTGTACGCACTTTAATTCTATCTATTATTTATCTATGTTCGAGTTTTGGCTCTATCTACACACTAATCTATGTTATGTAGGAGACTGCTAACTTATGCAATTCTGATACGTGTTAAAATTCAGTTCATAGTATCCATAATATGTCTCTCTCTCCTTTTTAAAATCCATTGTTCATGTTTTTGATAATATATATAGGTTTCACTCACTCCTTTTCAAAATTTAGTGTTCATATTTGAGATGCAATATGTAGGTATTTTTCGTCTCTCTTTTCATACGTTTCCAAACCAGTAATACGACACATACATTTTTTTTTTTCATTTACGCATTATTTTCTTCATTTATGCAATCCAGGAAGCTGAGGGTAAAAAAAACAAAATAACTACAGATACCCCAGCCTTATCAGTGTTATATAGGAACCATCTTTATCTGCATTGGTCACGTGAGGAGGCGAAGGTTAAGGAACTCCCTAACACCTTTTCCTAAGCGATTTATTTTGTTATCAGTGTTATATCAGAGGCTCTACTAAGGACCATCTTTATCTGCTTTGGTCACGTGAGGAGGCGAAGGTCAAGGAACTCCCTAACATCTTTTCCTATGCGATTTATCAGGGATATATCAGAGGCTCTAAGGACAATTTTTATTTATTTATTTTTATTTTTGTCATGTAAGGGGGTGGTCAAGAAACTCAACACCTTTTCCTACGCGATTTATTTTGTTATTGTTATATCAAAGGTTCTACTAGGGACAATTTTTTTTTATTTATTATTTTTTTCATGTGAGGGGGCGAAGGTCAAGGAATTCCCTAACACCTTTTCCTAAGCGAATTATTTTGTTATCAGTGTTATATCAGAGGCTCTACTAAGGACCATTTTTATCTGTTTCAGTCACGTGAGGAGGCGAGGGTCTAATTTCCTAACTCCTTTTCCTAAGCTGTTTATTTTGTCGGTGTTATATCTGAGGCTTAATAGGCATCATCTTTATCCTCTTCGGTCACATGAGGGGGTAAAGGTCAAGAAACTCCCTAACACCTTTCCCTAAGCGATTTATTTTATCAGGGTTATATCAGAGGGTAAGTACAATTTTTATCTGCTTTGGTCAGTGAGGTCTGGGTGCGTCCTCCATGAGAGAGAGAGAGAGAGAGAGAGAGAGAGAGAGAGAGAGAGAGAGAGAGAGAGAGAATGTACTGTATAGGGGTGAAGGAAAGCCAGTTTCGTCATGCAATACTCCTAACACATTCTCTCAGGCAACTTATCCTACACTTACTCCTCACTGTTACCACCTACGCTATTTAAGGATCTGCCTTCCTCTCCCTACCCCTCTTAACACACTCTCTTAGGCAACTTATCCTACAATTATTCCTCAGTTACTATCTAGCCTACACGACTTCTGCCTTCCTCTCTTAACCCCTCTTAACACTCTCTTAGGCAACTCATCCTAATTATTCCTCAGATACTACCTACCCTATTTATGATCCTGCCTTCATCGCTTCATCCGTCTTAACACACTCTCTTAGGCAACTTATCCTAATCATCAAATAAAGCCTATATGTATACTCTATATGACAACGAATCTTATAATTATCTATTTATCTATCTATCTTTGCCCGACGCCCTAATCCCGCAAAGGGTGGCCGCAGACAAAACGCCTCCAAGTCGCTGTCACCCACCATTTGACTGCCCTCCCTCCAACTCACTCCCTCCTCCCTCATATAGAAATTAGAAAGGTTAGAAAAAGACAATGTTATGGCTCGACGCCCTTTCCAGAGCACTTCTTCGTGACCAGCATCATATTCTAGACAATTTTACGCCTAAAGTGAAGAGACTATAGATGCCAGAGTCTCCTAAGCCTACAAGGATAAGGCCCAATAATACTATACTCTTTTACTCTAACTTGGCTTAAAATCGCCATCTCTCCGCCTTGAATGCAGAGTTGTGGCGATAGATTAGCACTAGAATACGGTGCTAGTCACGAAGAAGTGCTGTGGACATAATGTAGAAACGTTACATTACCTTTGCCACTGAGCTACGTGAAATAAGCTACAAAAGGACGAAAATCTGGGCCAAGTTAGTGTAAAAACAGCTCACTATTTCGATCATTATTATTATTATTATTATTTATCAGACGTTAAATAGTTATTCAATTACTATTATAATATTCCCTACTGCTATTATTTTAAACCCCAGACCTATAACGGTAGGAAGGATATAAGTTGAAAAAGAATACCAACGCGCCGAAGTTCTTTGTAATATTTTGTTTTTTTCCATCCGTCTGTATTTCATTTTCTATATTTACTGTCATAATATAATAAAAAAAAATATAAGACTGGTTCAATATAATCGCAAATTTTGTTAATGGTAACTTTTCACATCGTAGGACACGGTACAAGAAATGAGCCGAATTTTCTGTTTCAGCTAACGATGTCGGGTTTTCTTTTTCTATATTTACAACCAACAGAAAATTTACGAGTAGATTTTGACCAGAATGTTAAATATAATTG
>NC_137009.1:38323152-38330652 GCF_032717465.1 Coenobita brevimanus
ATCCATCCATCTGACTGTCTATCTATCTATCCATCCATCCATCCATCTACCTCCCTACCTATCTATCTATAATCATCTTAATAAGGACATCACCAAACAATGTCTAACCTAACAAGCATCTAACATATATTATTTCTTCTAACCTGACAGATCGGAGCCTCTTATTTCACTATAGCCAGCCTGTTTTCATCTGATGGGACTGGGCAACATAATTTTCGAATATTTAAGTCGATGGTGTGTGAACTTCGATTAGTAGTGAGGGATGAGTCTCCTTGGTTACTAGTCACATTAACCCTTGTCTGACTACACTTGGCCATTTGAGCAGAAAGGGTTAGGATTGAGTCTCCTTGGTTACTAGTCAAATCAACACTCCAGTTCGACTACACTTGGACATTTGAGTTGAGAGGGTTAGGGATGAGTCTCCTTGGTTACTAGTCAAAGCAACACTAGTAACCAAGGACTCATTCCACTAGTAACCAAGGAGACTCATTCCACTACTGTAGTAACCAAGGACTCATTCCACTAGTAACCAAGAAGACTCATTCGGTAAAGAGGGTGGCCTGTAGTCCTGATGGGCCCAGGTTCAAATCCCGGCTGGGGCAGGTAACAGTTTAAGGATTTGAATTTCATAACACAGACTTTACTGATCTACCAGACGACCCGCCGACATGTAAAAATACCCCCGCTAATACCAATACATCAGTCCCGTATGAGACAGCCCCAGCATGTATTCAATATGGACGGTGGGTGTTAGCGCCGAAGTGGTGACATGTGGAAATGTGTAGGACTACTGGGCCTTGAGATAGGCATTGAAGCGTTTGACCAGTCGGACACGTGTGAGAGAGAGAGAGAGAGAGAGAGAGAGAGAGAGAGAGAGAGAGAGAGAGAGAGAGAGAGAGAGAGAGAGAGAGAGAGACTCATTCCTACTTCATAACTAGGGCTCAAGGGATTCCAAGCGACTTACTATAATCTGTTTACTCTAACTTGGCCTAAAATTACCGTCTACCTTGAATGCTCAGCAGCTACAATAGATTAAGATCAGAATAAGATGCTAGTCACGAAGAAGTGCTATGGAAAGGATGTAGAGCTGCTTTTTTTCTGCCATACGTGAAATAAGCTGCATAAGGACCAAAATCTGGGCCAAGTTAAGGTGAAAGGAGTATAGTCATAGATTAAAAAACAAAAATAATAATTAATGAGTCAATGGTCCGTATTCTCGTGGGGTAAAGGGGCTCCCTAGCACCTCTTCCTTAGCGATTTATTTATTTATTTATTTTTTTTTTTGGATACGTCCCTGGCACCTCTTCCTTAGCGACTTATTTTTTGGATACGTCTCTGGCACCTCTTCCTTTGCGATTTATCTTTTCCGCTGTGTATGACGGCATTTAAATGATTTAAAAAGACACAGACGAGGGCAGTAAGGAGTAATGCGGAAAGGATCTAAGGGCGCGTCCACACGTGTGCTGGAACAAGTGTTGGCAACATGTAAGCAACATAGTAACGAACACGCTGCAAACATGTTGGGAACAGCAGCGTCCAGATCATGTTGGCAACATCATGATGAAGTCTCAGCTGCCTGGTATGAACACACTTATCCCATCACCTATGCTGCCAGTGTTCCAAGCTGCACTGAAACAAGTTTGTATACATCTGTCCAAATACTGCTGCAAACATGTTCCCGAACATGTTGCCAACTGTGTGGCCAACACATGTTCGAGGGCACTTGTGAACGCGCCCTTAATGGTCTCTCTCTCTCTCTCCACCAGCCACCTCGCATGCAAGCCACTTCCTCCCTACTTGTCCTGTGTCATGGTAATGGTGATACGGTAGCCAGTCATGCACCGGAATATAAAGGACTTCACGTTCATATTCTCTGTCATCTTGCTTTTTGTTTTGCTTCATCATCATCTTCTTTTACTACCACTACTGCTCCATCGTCATCATCATCTACTACTACTACTATTACTACTACTACTTCTTCTTCTTCTTCTTTGTCTCCTCCTCCTCCTTCACTATCATCTTCATTTTCTTCTTCGTCTTCGTCTCCTCCTTCGTCCTTCTGCCTCACCTCCTTCGCCCTTCTTCTACTTCGCCTACTTCGTTCTTCTACTTCATCTCCATCGTCCTTCTTCCTTCTTCTGCTTTGCCTTCTTCGTCCTTCTCCTTCGTCCTTCTTCTGCTTCACCTCTTTCGTCCTTCTTCTGCTTCACCTCTTTCGTCCTTCTTCTGCTTCGCCTCCTTCGTCCTTCTTCTGCTTCACCTCTTTCGTCCTTCTTCTGCTTTACCTTCTTCGTCCTTCTCCTTCGTCCTTCTTCTGCTTCACCTCTTTCGTCCTTCTTCTGCTTCGCCTCCTTCGTCCTTCTGCTTCACCTCCTCCTCTGTCCTTCTGCTTCGCCTCCTTTGTCCTTCTTCTGCTTCACCTCCTTCGTCCTTCTGCTTTGCTTCCTCCTCTTTCATCTTTTTCTTCTTCGTCTCTTTCACCATCTCCTCTTCCTCCTCCCCCTCTTTCTTCTCTTCCTTCCTCCTCCTCTCCCCCTCCTCCTCCTCTTTCTTTTCCTCCTCCCTCCTCCTCCTCCTCCTCCTCTCCCGTTTAATGTCCAAACTGATTAGTCTAGACACGGCCCCCTGCGCTCATGATATCTAAGGCTGTATAGGAATAAATCCATCACTCTTATTTTTTATTTTTTCTTTTTTTAGCTTTCTTGTCCCATTGTTATTTTCACGCTTTTTAAACTGATCTTGTTTCACGTGTTTATTTTATTATTTTTATTTCATCTGTTTTATTCACCTCTTTTTATTTCGTTTTATTTATTTATTGTTCTTATTTTACCTGTTTTATTTCTCGTTTTATTTCCTGTTTTATTTATTGTTCTTATTTTACCTGTTTTATTTATTGTTTTATTTCCTGTTTTATTTATTGTTCTTATTTTATCTGTTTTATTTATCGTTTTATTTATTGTTCTTATTATACCTGTTTTATTTATCGATTTATTTCCTGTTTTATTTATTGTTCTTATTTTATCTGTTTTATTTATCGATTTATTTCCTGTTTTATTTATTGTTCTTATTTTACCTGTTTTGTTTATCGTTTTATTTCCTGTTTTATTTACTGTTCTTGTTTTACTTGTTTTATTTTTCGTTTTAATTCCTGTTTTATTTACTGACGTTTTCACCTGTTTTAATTATCGCTTTTGTCATGTTTTATTTATTGTTTCTGTCACCTTTTATTTATTGTTTTTGTCACCTGTTTTAAATATTGTGTTTGTTTCACCTGTTTTATTTACTGTTTTTATTTCATCTATTTTATTTATTGTTTTTGTCATCTGTTTTATTTTTTATTTAATCTATTTTTGCTCACTGTTTTTGTCACCTGTTTTAATTACTGTTTTTATTTCAAGTCTTATTTATCGTTTTATTTCCTGTTTTATTTATTGTTTTTTATTTCAACTTATTTCCTGTTTTATTTATTGTTTTTATTTCATCTCTTATTTATCGTTTTATTTCCTGTTTTATTTATTGTTTTTATTTCATCTCTTATTTATCGTTTTATTTCCTGTTTTATTTATTGTTTTTATTTCATCTCTTATTTATCGTTTTATTTCCTGTTTTATTTATTGTTTTTATTTCATCTCTTATTTATCGTTTTATTTCCTGTTTTATTTATTGTTTTTATTTCATCTCTTATTTATCGTTTTATTTCTTGTTTTATTTATTGTTTTTATTTCAACTCTTATCGTTTTATTTATTGTTTTTATTTCATCTCTTATTTATCGTTTTATTTCCTGTTTTATTTATTGTTTTTATTTCATCTCTTATTTATCGTTTTATTTATTGTTTTTATTTAGTCTCATTCGTGTATCCTCTTGTATTTTATCTGTCGCTTTTTATCATGTTTTATTTATTGTTTTTATTTCACGTTTCATCGTTTCATCTGCTTCATTTATCGCCTTTTATTTTCTATTTATCTATCTATCTACTGCCAGAAGCCTTAATGCCTTATACGGGGTGGCCACAAACAAATCGCCTCCACGTCGCCCTGTCCCCCGCCATTTCACTGCCCTGCTCCCAATTCACACCCCCCTCTCTCATATACTTCTCCACTCCATCTCTCCATCCTTGGCCTTCCCCTTCCTCTCTCCCCCTCCACCTCACTCACCTACACTCTCCTCGTCAGTCCCTCACTCTCCATCCTCTCCACATGGCTTTTTATTTTATTTCCTTTATTTCGTCCTTCATTTATCGTTTTTATTGTTTTACTGTATCTGTTTTTCTGTTTTTATTTTACTGTTTTACTTTCGTGTTTTATTTCGCTTCATTTATTGTCCATATTTTATTTATCGCTTGTTAAATCTAGCTTTATTATTTTTACTCTAATTTTTATACTCAGTTTCTCTCTTTATCTTACCTGTCTTTAATTTTCTTTTTCACTTAATTTTCCTTTTCAACTTGCTTATTTCAATCATCTTATTTATTGCTTTTATTTTTTATTTATCTTTCTTCCCTCATTATTATTTATTCATCGTTTATTTATTTTAATTTATCTGTTCATTATTTCGTGTCTCTTGTTCAGGTTATATATACTGTTTAATTCTTTCACTGATTCACTTTTATTTTTTGCCTCTTTCTCTCTCTCTCTCTCTCTCTCTCTCTCTCTCTCTCTCTCTCTCTCTTTTCTTATCATCGTTGTTTTTAATTTTCTTTTTCACTTATTTCTCGTCTCTCTCTCTCTCTCTCTCGCTCTCTCTCAATAACCATTTTGTTAGGGTCCCTGTCTATCTATCTATCTTGCTTATATATGTCTAGCTGAATTACACTCTCTCAATAACCACTTTGCCTCTCTCTGTCTGTCTATCTATCTTATATCTATTTAGCTGAATCTCTCTCTCTCTCTCTCTCTCTCAATAACCATTTTCTTTGCCTCCCTCTGCCTGTCTATCTTGCTTTTATATGTCTAACTGAATCTCTCTCTCTCTCTCTCTCTCTCTCTCTCTCTCTCTCTCTCTCTCTCTCTCAATAACCATTTTCTTTGCCTCCCTCTGTCTGTCTATCTTGCTTATATATGTCTAGCGGAATCTCTCTCTCTCTCTCTCTCTCTCTCTCTCTCTCTCTCTCTCTCTCTCTCTCTCTCAAGATGGCGGATGGAGGAGTCCGGGTCAAGGGTGAGGGGCAAACTGGAAGATTTTTTTTTTTTCTTTTTTCCTCCCATACCTCCTCTATCCCGTCATATTCTCCCCTCCCTTAGTCTCTCTCTCTCTCTCTCTCTCTCTCTCTCTCTCTCTCTCTCTCAGATGACCCCCGACAAATCACTGAGAAGGGGGCGTCGCTCCCAGGTATCGCATTACGGATTACAGTTCATTATACAACGTGTACTAGGATTTCACAGCCACATCTGTCCTCATTTCACCATTTTCGTGAATTTTTTTAGTTTAGCGAGGGGGAGGGGGGAGTGACCGCTAAAAATCATGGTTGTAAAACTGTATATACACCTTTGGAGTAACCACACACACACACACACACACTCAACACCCCTCTCCCCCCACAAACAAAAGACACACCACATCCACACACACAACACCCCTCCACACACACAAACACCTATTCTGATATATAGATTTTTGATGTTTTCCTTCTCTTCATCTGTACACACACACACACACACACACACACACACACACACACACACACACACACACACACACACACACACACACACACACACACTCAACACCCCTCTCCCCCCACAAACAAAACACACACCACATCCACACACACAACACCCCTCCACACACACAAACACCTATTCTGATATATAGATTTTTGATGTGTTTTCCTTCCTCTTCATCTGTACACACACACACACACACACACACACACACACACACACACACACACACACACACACAAATCCACCCCAACACAAGCAATGCATTATTATTTTGCCGGAAGGATGTCATTTAACCATGCAGGTCCTTTAAATCGGAACATTAACCCCTCTCTGTGCCGGGCAATTTCCCTCAGCTGAAGAAAATCACGGCTGGGCCAAAACGTGGATAAAATATTCGCCTATCGACTGCACGTGATTAAAAAAAAAATGCATCGAATTTTCGGTAAATGCTATACCGTATTATACCTTGTTTGGGTTCATTTTGGCTGCTACTACTACTACTACTACTGCAGCTATTGCTGCTGCTGCTACTACTACTACTACTACTGCAGCTGCTGCTGCTGCTGCTGCTGCTACTACTACTACTACTGCTGCTGCTACTACTACTACTGCTGCTGCTTTAACTACTGCTCCTGCTGCTATTACTGCTACTGTTACTACTACTATTATTATTATTACTACTACTACAATTATTACTATTATTACTACTACGACAAGTACTGCTATAATTACTACTACTACTACTATTATTATTAATACCATTATCATTATTTTTTTCACTTCCTCTTCTGATTACTATTGCTCGAAAATGTCTGTGTGATCAGATTTAAGGTAATGCTACGGCTCTACATCCTTTCCATAGCACTTCTTCGTGACTAGCATCATATCTTAGTGGTAATTTAATGTTATAGAATGGGGAACAAGATAATGCTACGGCTCTACATCATTTCCATAGCACTTCTTCGTGACTAGTATCATATCCTGGTGCTAAATTAATGATACGGAATGAGGAATACAATAATGCTACGGCTCTTCATCATTTCCATAACACTTCTTCGTGACTAGCATGTGTTAATCTATTCTTGCATCTCAGAATTCAAGATGGATAGATGGCAATTTTAGGCCAAGTTAAAGTGAAGAGAATATAGGAGTGAAAGGGTTCTCTCTCTCTCTCTCTCTCTCTTTCATTTCCTGTCTGTTCATCTTCCCGTCTGTCTGTCCGCATCTCTCTCTCATTTCCTCTGTTCATCTTTCCGTCTATCTGTCCGCATCTTCTCTCTCTCTCTCTCTCTCTCTCTCTCTCTCTCTCTCATTTCCTGTCTGTTCATCTTTCCGTCTGTCTGTATCATCTCTCTCTCTCTCTCTCTCTCTCTCTCTCTCTCATTTCCTGTCTGTCTGTTCATCTTTCCGTCTGTCCGCATCTTCTCTCTCTTTCTCTCTCTCATTTCCTGTCAGTTCATCGCACCTTCTCTCTCTCTCTCTCTCTCTCTCTCTCACACACACACACAAACATCTAGTCACAAATGAGGGGACAGTCATAACAGTCCTTGGGTTTAACCACCTTGTTTGTGCTCCAGTGGGCAGTTAGCTCCCTAGCACCTCTATCTTTGCTATTTATTTTGAGATGCAAGTGGTTAGGATCAATTTGTATGTTACTGATGCTGTGTATGGTGGTACTGCAATTATTTGACAGTAGAGGATAGTAAAGTAATAAGCAAAATAAATCGCTTGTGAATGGGTGTTACGGAGCTTCCTTAAGATCAATTTGTATGTTATTGATGCTGTATATGGTGGTATTGGAATTATTTGACACAGTAGAGGATAGTAAAGTAATA
>NC_137009.1:38335652-38338152 GCF_032717465.1 Coenobita brevimanus
AAGGCATGAACAAGGGGGATGAAGATTGACAGGAAGACCACCGTAATAATAATAATAATAATAATAAAAATAACAGTAATAATAATAATAATAATAAGGATAATAAAGACAAAGCACACATAACCACCTGACAACAGCAAGAAAATATTACGATAAAGATTGAAGAAAAATACCTGGATAAATTAGAGCAACACCTGGATTAATTAGAGCAACACCTGGATTAATTAGAGCAACACCTGGATTAATTACAGCAACACCTGTACCCCACTGATGGTCTACAGGTTGAACATTTGTGCGTGACTCTCTCTCTCTCTCTCTCTCTCAGTGCCTCCTTAGCAACTGCGATATACAGCTAATGGGCGAGTTGAGTCATAGCATTTTGTGGTGTTCAGTACATCCGGTGTTATGCAAGGAATTAAGCAGCTGGAACTACACACACACTGATAAATTACGGAAAATACATAGATACACACAGCTACCTACATACACATACAGTACATACACATAGCTACCTGTACATACATAGATACACATAGCTACTTAAACATACATACATACACATAGTTACCTGCACATACATGCATACACATAGCTACCTGCATATACTTACGTACACATAGCTACCTGTACATACATACGTACACACAGCTACCTGCACATACATACATACACATAGCTACCTGCACATACATACATACACATAGCTACCTGTACATACATACATACACATAGCTACCTGTACATACATACGTACACATAGCTACCTGCACATACATACATACACATAGCTACCTGCATATACATAGATGCACATAGCTACTTAAACATACATACATACACATAGTTACCTGTTCATACATATACACATAGTTACCTGCAAACACATACATACACATAGCTACCTGCATATACTTACATACACATAGCTACCTGCACATACATACATACACATAGCTACCTGCACATACATACATACACATAGCTACCTGCATATACTTACATACACATAGCTACCTGAACATACATACATACACATAGCTACCTCCACATACATACATACACATAGTTACCTGCACATACATACATACACATAGCTACCTGCACATACATACATACACATAGCTACCTGCACATACATACATACACATAGCTACCTGCACATACATACATACTGTACACATAGCTACCTGCACATACATACATACACATAGCTACCTGCACACACATACATACACATAGCTACCTGTACATACATACATACACATAGCGACTTCCATTCACACACATACATATACAGAGATACATACACATATGCTCATAGGTACATACATACAGTTACTTACATATACATACGGTACATACATACATACCATTAGCTACATACATACATATACACAGACACGTACACATTCAGACATTATTTTTGCACCTGTTCTCTCTCTCTCTCTCTCTCTCTCTCTCTCTCTCATAAGAAAGTTTTAAGACCTAACACTCAGTAAGGATCGTCAAGTATTTATGGTTTCTCTCTCTCTCTCTCTCTCATGGAGGGGTCGTGATAAACCTGCTGGTATTAACACCGAGGATGAGATGGAGGGGATGGAATGAGAGACTAACTAGGAGTGCATGTGGAAAGAGGAGGGGGAGAGGGAGGGGGAGAGCGAGGATGATATGGAGGGATGGAGTAGTGAGGTATATGAAAGAGGGGGGTGTAAACTGCGGGTAGGACAGCGAAATGAAAGGGGACAGGGCGACATGGAGGCGATTTGTTTGTGGCCACCGCATACGGGATTAGGACGTCTGGCTATACATAGATAAATAAATGGGCAGATGGGTGGTCGTCTAGGTATACTACTTTCACTTTAACTTGGCCCAGATTTTCGTTAGATACAAAAATCACTAAATAATGCGAGAATTTCCCCCATAACAAAATGATGAGTGAAAAAAGCAATGATAAAACACACACACACACACACACACACACACACACACACACACACACACACACACACCGCAAATTAATCCAATATTCCTAAGTTACCCCATGCTTTTCTACATCCGTTTTCTCTGGTACATCTTTATCGTTTTCTGTTCCTCTTTTCTACAGCAAGGTCAATGCCTTTAGCGGGGCCGTAATTTCTGGGGGGGGGGGGGAACAGGAGGGATATAGCCCCCCTCTCCAATGTTTTCTATACAGTATATTAGCCAACAATTCAACTAAGATCGAGGGTTCAATAAAAACTCATGAAATTGATCAAGTTTGTAGGTAAAATATGATACTACATGTTGAAAATCATAAATCTTCCTGGCACGGCTATTTGAGAGGCACCGTGGTGGTGTTATGCTGTTTCTCAATGTTTACGCTGTGTGGCAATGCTGTTCCTGTCATCCACCAAGCCTTGTCCATAGCTCCCGGCTGCCTTCTGGTCTGTGAGTTAATTTTCTCTCTACTGTCCATCCATCCAACCATTCTCTCTACTGTGTTAATGCTTCTGTGTTTTAT
>NC_137009.1:38348152-38353152 GCF_032717465.1 Coenobita brevimanus
CCCCCTTCACACACACACACACACACTCTAACCTCTCTCTCTCTCCACCACACACACTAGCTTTAAGTTATTTTTTCAATGTCTAACTTACTACTTTAAGTTTCTCTCTCTCTCTCTCTCTCTCTCTCTCTCTCTCTCTCTCTCTCTCTCTCTCTCTCCCCGTGTTCTTGCTCTCATAAGAACGTTCACTTTCACTCGCTCACTCACGCAGCAAATGGTTCTCCTGTGTGTGTTTTGTCAGTCTCGTTACATCACAGTCTCTCTCTCTGTATCTATCTCTGTCTATCTCTCTGTTACTTTCATCCCCTTCTAACTTGCAACTGAGCTGTCTTCTGCCCAACAGCTCTCTCTCTCTCTCTCTCTCTCTCTCTCTGGTGGTGCCAAGGCTGCAACCTGTGAAAAGAAACAAATATTAGCAAACATTAACAATCGTAAAACACACAATGCACACTATCTTACACGCTATTCACTGCCCTTACGTAAAAATCTATTGATAATTATTTACAAACATCAGCTTAAGTAGTGGTTATAGTGCTGAAGGTGGTGGTGGTGGTGGTGGTGATGGAGGTTGTGGGAGTGGTGACTGTAGGTGATGGTGATACTGGTGATTGTGGTAGTGAATGGCGGTAGTAGTAGTAGTAGCAGCAGCAGCAGTAGTAGTAATAGCAGTAACAGGTGTAGATGGTAGTGGTAATAGCAGTTGGTGATCATGGTGCTAGTGGTCTGTGTGGTAAGTGACGTGTAGTAGTTGTGGTTGCGATGGTGGTTGATGTGGTTGCGATGGTGGCGATATATAGTGGACATCCTACCTCCACTGGTGCGAGTTTCAAATAATTTCGACTTTTCTCATATGCAAAACTTTGAGGAATATAACGTGTGTGTGCAGGCTGTGGAGTCGGTACCCAAAACACCACCTCCGCCTCCTTGACTTCTTGTGTGTCTCAGTAATAAATCTGCCTTGATTACTTAAACACGATATCATTCCATCACAACCACGTAAAGCATCAGGCTACTTTTAAATCCCAAGTCCTTAAAGGTTTGAAATCGTCAGGCTGCTTTTAAAACTCATGTCTTTAAAGGTTTGACTTAAATGATAGCTTCTTAAATCTGCTATCATGGTGTGTTTACATTCTGTTCGTGTTGTCGACAGGCGGCAGCACACACACACACACACACACACACACACACACACACACACACACACATATTACCTCCTCTTACGCCAAACATAAGTGGAACAAACACACACACATATACAGCTCTCTCTCACACAAAACACCTTCTATCACTCGAAAACACCAATGAACCCCATACTACCCCTCAGAATTAAATAAAAACAACAGCAGTAACTTTTATTTTCGTAATTCGGTTCTCAACTTGCCTCAAATGACGGTAAAAACAGAAAACTTTGGGAAATTCGCCATCACAGAAAATGTTCGAAAAATGTAAACAATGAGGGGAGACTCAAGAAAATGTGCACGCCCACCAACACTATCTATCTATTGCCAGACGCCTTAATCCCGTAAGGGGTGGCCACAAACAAATCGTCTCCAACTCGCCCTGTCCCCCACCATTTCACAGCCTTGCTCCCAGCTCACACCCTCCTCTCTCATATACCTCTCCACTCCATCCCTCCATCTCATCCTTGGCCTCCCTATCCCCCGCCATTTCACTGCCCTGCTCGCAGCTCACACCCCCCTCTCTCATATACCTCTCCACTCCATCCTCCCATCTCATCCTTGGCCTCCCCCCTCCCTCTCCCACCAAAACACTACAAAGAAAAACTATGGCTCTACTTCCTTTCCACAGCACTACTTCGTGACTAGCATCATATTCCAGTGTTAACAGAAAAAGACAATACTACGACTCTACATCCTTTCCATTGCACTACTTCGTGACTAGCATCACATTCTACTGCTATCACTACAATTCAGCATTCAAGATGGAGAGATGGCAGTTTTACGTCCTTTCCATAGCACGTCTTCGTGACTAGCATCATATTCTACTGTTAATCTGATTATTGCTACAACTCAGCATTCAAGATGGAGAATAATTTTAGGCCAAGTTAAAGGCGAGAGAGAGAGAGAGAGAGAGAGAGAGAGAGAGAGAGAGAGAGAGAGAGAGAATCAATCCTCAATTCTGACTACACCTGGCCATCAACCGAGCTGGGAGGGGGGGTAGGGGAAGGATCTTTGCCAGGCTAAACACATTATAGAATTCTCGTCCTTAACCCCATTATTCCAGTGGCTTATTTTTTACATTTTTCTTCGTGCTATCGTCAAACAAATTTCCTCAACTTAGAAAGGCAGCAGTTAAGGAAGCTAACATCTTTTCCTAAGCGCTTTATTTTACTCATAAGTCCTTCAAACATCGCCATACTCAGCATAAACGTACAAAAAAATATTACCTGGCCATGTCCAAAAATAAATCGCTATGGAAGAGGTGTTAGGGAAAGTAGGGCCTCTAACTCCTCCTCACTGGACACTCGAAAATGAACATAGTATTCCGAAACTAGGATGAATAAAGTGAAAAATACAACTCAACACCGTACAAAAGCATATTACCAAGCCATGTCCAAAAATAAATCGCTAAGGAAGAGGTGTTAGGGAATATACGAGCATATATCTAACTCCTTACTAAACACTCCCTACTGAACACAGACTTCTGAAACTAGGAGAGTTAACATAAAAAATGCTACTGGAAATGCTGATATGCAGGATTGATCAACTCTGCGTATCTCAACCTATCCTTCCCCCTGCCTACGACCTCCATTCTTTTTACGATCAACTAGACATCGGATACTGAATGAAGCTTGATTATCGCTTCATGTGGTGGTGGTGGTGGTAGTAGTAGTAGTAGTTGGGGTGGTGGTAGTGGTAGTAGTAATAGTGATGGTGGTGGTAGTAGTAGTAGTAGTTGTGGTATTTATTATTATTATTATTATTATTATTATTATTATTAGTAGTAGTAGTAGTAGTAGTAGTAGTAGTAGTAGTAGCAGCAGCAGTAATAGTAGTAGTAACGGTGGTGGTGGTTGTAACAGTAAGTGGTGGTGGTGGTGGTGGTGGTTGTAGTAGTAAGTGGTGGTGATGGTGGTGGTGGTGGTTGTAGTAGTAAGTGGTGGTGGTAGTAGTAGTAGTAGGTCACAGTATAGAGGCTCTACACCGGCTGTGCCAAATGATTTTAATAATTACGCTTAGGAGAAACACTGGGCACCGAAAATGTGTGTGTGTGTGTGTGTGTGTGTGTGTGTGTGTGTGTGTGTGTGTGTGTGTGTGTGTGTGTGTGTGTGTGTGTGTGTGTGTGTGTGTGCGTGTGTGTGTGTGTGTGTTGCGTGCTTTATTACGCAGGTACTTTTACTTCTCTTTATTATTCAAAACATGTTTGCGAAGTGTCATACATACAAATTCAACCTTTTCACTACGAGTACGTCTACTAATATATTCTCCCTACTTTACTGAGAGAGAGAGAGAGAGAGAGAGAGAGAAAGAAACTGTACAGCATGTGTGTGTGTGTGTGTGTGTGTGTGTGTGTGTGTGTGTGTGTGAGAGAGAGAGAGAGAGAGAGAGAGAGAGAGAGAGAAAGTAAAGAAGGCTGTATCTAACCCCTCCACTTCAGTCTCTCCTATTTCTTAAGTTGAATAAATCGCTTAGGAGAAGGTGTTAGGGATGGAACCAACGAAAAAACTTAAACAGGCGTAAACCGACCCAGCGAGGTGTGAATGGGGGTCATGCAAACGACTTCAATGAGTGCGCATGACCAGAAGCGGTAATAGGCAAAATAAATCGCTTAGGGGAAGGTGCTCAGGAGTCTTTAACCGACGAGAAGACGGGATTAAATGGACATGAAGCTATATTAGAAGGATTGGCATAACACAGAGAAAGTAAGATATAATAAGAAAAAATAAACAGCTGAGGAAAAGGTGTTAGGGAGCTTCCTGAATCAACAAATATGCGGTGTTTGACGTGAGGCGATATTACTTTGATATATTATAAGGATTTACATAACAGAGAGGTGGAAAGTAAGGTGTAATAAGCAAAATAAATCGCTCAGTAAAAGGTGTTAGGGAGCTTCCTTAACCGAGGAGAATACGGGGTTAAATGGACGTAATAACAAGAATAAATCGGTTAGGAAAAGGTGTTAGGGAGCTTCCTTAACCGATGAGAAGATGAATTATATGGACGTAATAAACAAAATAAATCGCTTAGGAAATGGTGGTAGGGAGCTTCCTTAACCGACGAGAGGACGGGGTTAAATAGATAAGCAGAATAACTCGCTTAGGAAAAGGTGTTACGGAACAAACCGATGAGAACACGTGGTTAAACAGATGTAAACTGACCCAATTAGACGCGAATGGAGGTCATGCAGAAGCCTTCGATGAGTGTGCATGACCTGAGTTAATAAGCAAAGTAAATCGCTTAGGAGAAGGTATTAGGGAGCTTCCTTAACGACGATATGGTGTTAAATGGACGTGAACTAGGCCAATTAGGCGTGAATGGAGGTCATGCAAAAAGCCTTCAGTAAGTGTGCATGACTTGAATGGGGTGTAGTAACAAGTCTTTTGAACCACCATGCATTGGAGTTGTGCATGTTGAAGGTCATGTACACACCAGGCACGCACACATACATATAAATACATACATACGTACAGAGAGAGAGAGAGAGAGAGAGAGAGAGAGAGAGAGAGAGAGAGACAGACAGACAGACAGACAGACAGATGGATAGATATAGAGATTCTAGAAATAAATGCAGATTATAGATAAGAGAGAGAGAGAGAGAGAGAGAGAGAGAATTAGGGTAACGTTATTTTTCTTAGACTACAATAATAATTCACTGATGGTAATATTGATAACGATGACAAACACAGTAGTAGTAGTAGTAGTAATAGTAGTGGTGGTGGTGGTGGTTGTGGTAGCAGTAGAATAATAATAACAATAATAATAATAATAATAATAATAATAATAATAATAACAGTAGTAACTTAACTAATATTAATAGTA
>NC_137009.1:38358152-38375652 GCF_032717465.1 Coenobita brevimanus
TCTCTCAATCAGCTTCTTTACTCTCTCTCAATCAGCTTCTTTACTCTCTCTCTCTCAATCAGCTTCTTTACTCTCTCTCAATCAGCTTCTTTACTCTCTCTCAATCAGCTTCTTTACTCTCTCTCAATCAGCTTCTTTACTCTCTCTCAATCAGCTTCTTTACTCTCTCTCTCTCAATCAGCTTCTTTACTCTCTCTCAATCAGCTTCTTTACTCTCTCTCAATCAGCTTCTTTACTCTCTCTCAATCAGCTTCTTTACTCTCTCTCTCTCACTCTCAATCAGCTTCTTTACTCTCTCTCAATCAGCTTCTTTACTCTCTCTCTCTCAATCAGCTTCTTTACTCTCTCTCAATCAGCTTCTTTACTCTCTCTCAATCAGCTTCTTTACTCTCTCTCAATCAGCTTCTTTACTCTCTCTCTCTCAATCAGCTTCTTTACTCTCTCTCTCTCAATCAGCTTCTTTACTCTCTCTCTCTCAATCAGCTTCTTTACTCTCTCTCAATCAGCTTCTTTACTCTCTCACTCTCAATCAGCTTCTTTACTCTCTCTCAATCAGCTTCTTTACTCTCTCACTCTCAATCAGCTTCTTTACTCTCTCTCAATCAGCTTCTTTACTCTCTCTCAATCAGCTTCTTTACTCTCTCTCTCAATCAGCTTCTTTACTCTCTCTCTCTCTCTCTCAATCAGCTTCTTTACTCTCTCTCTCTCTCTCTCTCTCTCTCTCTCAATCAGCTTCTTTACTCTCTCTCTCTCTCTCTCTCTCTCAATCAGCTTCTTTACTCTCTCTCTCTCTCTCTCTCTCAATCAGCTTCTTTACTCTCTTTACTCTCTCTCTCAATCAGCTTCTTTACTCTCTCTCTCAATCAGCTTCTTTACTCTCTCTCAATCAGCTTCTTTACTCTCTCTCAATCAGCTTCTTTACTCTCTCTCTCTCAATCAGCTTCTTTACTCTCTCTCAATCAGCTTCTTTACTCTCTCTCAATCAGCTTCTTTACTCTCTCTCAATCAGCTTCTTTACTCTCTCTCAATCAGCTTCTTTACTCTCTCTCTCTCTCTCTCTCAATCAGCTTCTTTACTCTCTCTCTCTCTCTCTCTCTCTCAATCAGCTTCTTTACTCTCTCTCTCTCTCTCTCTCTCTCTCAATCAGCTTCTTTACTCTCTCTCTCTCAATCAGCTTCTTAACTCTCTCTCTCAATCAGCTTCTTTACTCTCTCTCAATCAGATTCGTTACTCTCTCTCAATCAGCTTTCTCTCTCAATCAGCTTCTTTACTCTCTCTCTCTCTCTCTCTCTCTCAATCAGCTTCTTTACTCTCTTTACTCTCTCTCTCAATCAGCTTCTTTACTCTCTCTCTCTCTCTCTCTCTCTCTCAATCAGCTTCTTTACTCTCTCTCTCTCTCTCTCTCAATCAGCTTCTTTACTCTCTTTACTCTCTCTCAATCAGCTTCTTTACTCTCTCTCTCTCTCAATCAGCTTCTTTACTCTCTCTCTCTCTCTCTCAATCAGCTTCTTTACTCTCTCTCTCTCTCTCTCAATCAGCTTCTTTACTCTCTCTCTCTCAATCAGCTTCTTTACTCTCTCTCTCTCAATCAGCTTCTTTACTCTCTCTCTCTCAATCAGCTTCTTTACTCTCTCTCTCTCAATCAGCTACTTTACTCTCTCTCAATCAGCTTCTTTACTCTCTCTCAATCAGCTTCTTTACTCTCTCAATCAGCTTCTTTACTCTCTCACTCTCAATCAGCTTCTTTACTCTCTCACTCTCAATCAGCTTCTTTACTCTCTCTCAATCAGCTTCTTTACTCTCTCTCAATCAGCTTCTTTACTCTCTCACTCTCAATCAGCTTCTTTACTCTCTCTCAATCAGCTTCTTTACTCTCTCTCAATCAGCTTCTTTACTCTCTCTCTCTCAATCAGCTTCTTTACTCTCTCTCTCTCAATCAGCTTCTTTACTCTCTCTCTCTCAATCAGCTTCTTTACTCTCTCTCAATCAGCTTCTTTACTCTCTCTCAATCAGCTTCTTTACTCTCTCTCTCAATCAGCTTCTTTACTCTCTCTCTCTCTCAATCAGCTTCTTTACTCTCTCTCTCTCTCTCTCTCAATCAGCTTCTTTACTCTCTCTCTCTCTCTCTCTCTCAATCAGCTTCTTTACTCTCTCTCAATCAGCTTCTTTACTCTCTCTCTCTCAATCAGCTTCTTTACTCTCTCTCTCTCTCAATCAGCTTCTTTACTCTCTCTCTCAATCAGCTTCTTTACTCTCTCTCTCTCAATCAGCTTCTTTACTCTCTCTCTCTCTCAATCAGCTTCTTTACTCTCTCTCTCTCTCTCTCAATCAGCTTTATACTCTCTCTCCCTCTCTCAATCAGCTCCTTGACTCTCTCTCTTTCTCTCTCTCTCTCTCCTAAGTCTACTAATACCGTCTCTCTCTCTCTCTCAATCAGCTTTTTACTCTCTCTCTTCTCGCTCTAAGTCATCCACGCTTGCCATGAACGAACTGTACAGTAGGCCTTACTACAACAAATACTTCTCCAGCATGATCTCCTCGCTCTCGTTCACGGTCATCCTCTCCTCCTCCCCCCTCCGCCATCAATTTCCACCTCCCCTCCTCTCTAAATCAGTCTCTTTTTTTACTCTTTCTCCTCTCATTCTCGGTCATCCTCTCCGTCTTCTTCCTGTAGGTGTGTCGACATAACCTCCCTGACCTCACTATCCTTCCTGTTCTACTTCCTCACCTCCAGTCCTTCTTTCTCCTGAGATTCACTGCACACACACACACACACACACACACACACACACACAAACACACACACACATTCTAGTCTCTCTCTCTATCAGCCTCTTATACACACACACACACACACACATTCTAGTCTCTCTCTATCAGCCTCTTACACACACACACACACACACACACACACACACACACACACACATTCTAGTCTCTCTCAATCAGCCTCTTACACACACACACACACACATTCTAGTCTCTCTCTCTATCAGCCTCTTATACACACACACACACACATTCTAGTCTCTCTATCAGCCTATTATTCACACACACACACACACACACACACACACACACACACACACACACACACACACACACACACACATTCTCTCTCTAAATCAGCCTCTTACACACACACACACACACACGTCCAACCAGAAAATTTAAAATTAAAAAATCTATCTATCTATAGCCTATCGCCTTAATCCCGCGAGGGGTGGCCACAAACAAATCGCCTCCATGTCGCCCTGTCCCCCGCCATTTCATTGCCTGCTATCTCCAAGGACTTTATACGGCTTAGGGGAGACTGTTCGAATTTCAGATACTAAATACACCCTTCATTAACACTCAATATAATTTTTCTTCTTGAATAAAATCGTCTGGAAAAAAAAGGAAAAAAAAAATGACAGACTGGTGAGGCTAATCCCCTGAATTATTTTGTTTATTTATTTATTTTTAATGATGATGAAGAGGAGGATGAGAATGAGGAAGAGGGTGATGATGATGATGATGATGATGATGATGAGGAGGAGGAGGGTGATGATGATGATGATGATGATGATAAGGAGGAGGAGGAGGAGGAGGAGGAGGGTGATAATGATGATGATGATGATGATGATGATGATGATGATGATGAGGAGGAGGAGGAGGAGGAGGAGGAGGAGGGTGATAATGATGATAATGATGATGATGATGATGATGATGATGATGATGAGGAGGAGGAGGAGGGTGATGATGATGATGATGATGACGATAAGGAGGAGGAGGAGGAGGAGGAGGGTGATAATGATGATGATGATGATGATGATGAGGAGGAGGAGGAGGAGGAGGAGGGTGATAATGATGATGATGATGATGACGATAAGGAGGAGGAGGAGGAAGAGGGTGATAATGATGATGATGATGATGATGAGGAGGAGGAGGAGGAGGAGGAGAAGGGTGATGATGATGATGATGATGACGATAAGGAGGAGGAGGAGGAGGAGGGTGATAATGATGATGATGATGATGATGATGATGATGAGGAGGAGGAGGAGGAGGAGGAGGGTGATGATGATGATGATGATGATGACGATAAGGAGGAGGAGGAGGAAGAGGGTGATAATGATGATGATGATGATGATGAGGAGGAGGAGGAGGAGGAGAAGGAGGGTGATGATGATGATGATGATGATGATAAGGAGGAGGAGGAGGAGGGTGATGTGATGATGATGATGGGGGGGGAAGAGGAGGAGGAGGATGACGAGGAGGATAAGGAAGATGACGGGAAGATGAGGATGAGGATGATGATTAGGAGGGTGATGATGATGATGATAAGGAGGAGGAGGAGGAAAATGAGGAGGCACAGAAACGTCTGGAATAACCAAGACTAAACCACCGACTGGCAAGGGTTATGGAACTCGCTACGTTAAGGCCAAGGTTAGTGGGTGAAAAAAAAAATAACACGACTATTAATAGAATTTTTTTTTTTTTTTTTTTTGGGGGGAAGGGAGGGGGTGGTGTTGGGCAAGGTTAGAATGAAAGTGTGCAAGTTAAGAGAGGTCGGGGTAGGGTAGGGTAAGGTAGGGTAGGGCAGAGTAAGGTAGGTTAAGTTAGTTTGGACGACAAGGAAGAGTAGCGTAAGAGGGAGACGATTGCGTTGAGAAAGTATTGTGTGTGTGTGTGTGTGTGTGTGTGTAATTCACCGGGTCGGTCAGGATCACTTGATGGTCGTGATCGTCAGCTTTTACCCTCCCGGAAGGGAGCTGAGAGCTCATATAGTCCGATCTAAGGGCAAGGCTGCGACCTTCACACACGCACACACCCGTCCCCTTGCTCAAGGGGGACAGTAACCACCCACTTCGTCAGTGAAACTTTTCGCAACCTGAGCAAGGCGCGAACTCCCGTCTACCAGATGGCAAGCGAGAACGTTACCACTGCACCAGCGAGCGGTGTGTGTGTGTGTGTGTGTGTGTGTGTGTGTGTGTGTGTGTGTGTGTGTGTGTGTGTGTGTGTGTGTGTGTGTGTGTGTGTGTGTGTGTGAGAGAGAGAGAGAGAGAGAGAGAGAGATTAACCTAGTATATTTCTCCATCCTGAATACAGCAAAAACCAGCAAGCGCCCACACAGCACACACCTCCGCCAATGCCATTAAAAAGAATCCAACTCCAGATCCGTGGATTTAAGACCCAGATTCGGACCCGCCACAAATTTAATCAGTTCTTTCTTGTTCCATGGCCCACCCTTCCACAAAATTTCATACCGATAACTTTTTGAGTAATCCTGCTAACAGACACCAACCAACACGGGGTAAATCACAACCTCCTTGGCAGAGGTAATAAAAGATGAAGCCTGGAATACGATGTTAGTCACGAAGAAGTGCAATGGAAAGGATGCAGAGCTGACAAAAGTGCAATGGAAAGGATGCAGAGCTGACAAAAGTGCAATGGAAAGGATGCAGAGCTGACGAAGATATGCAATGGAAAGGACGCAGAGCTGACAAAAGTGCAATGGAAAGGATGCAGAGCTGACGAAGAAGTGCAATGGAAAGGATGCTGAGCTGACAAAAGTGCAATGGAAAGGATGCAGAGCTGACGAAGAAATGCAATGGAAAGGATGCAGAGCTGACAAAAGTGCAATGGAAAGGATGCAGAGCTGACGAAGAAGTGCAATGGAAAGGATGCAGAGCTGACGAAGAAGTGCAATGGAAAGGATGCAGAGCTGACGAAGAAGTGCAATGGAAAGGATGCAGAGCTGACGAAGAAGTGCAATGGAAAGGATGCAGAGCTGACGAAGAAGTGCAATGGAAAGGACGCAGAGCTGACGAAGAAGTGCAATGGAAAGGACGCAGAGCTGTCGTACTGTCCTATTCTGCCACTGATCTACATTAAATAAACTGAATAAAGGACGAAAATCTGGGTCAAGTTAAAGTGACTGGACTACAGCAAAAATAAATGAGTAAAAAATAACTACTGAAAGGGTTAAAAAAAAAAAAAAAAACGAGAATCTGAGCCAACTTTAATGCGAACGAACTCTATAGCAAGAAAAATGAGTTGTGTGTCCAGGTACATACAGATGTTTAAGGTGGCCTACATTAGTCTCTCTCTCTCTCTCCTAATTAAGTCTGCTACAGGCTCGTCAGTTTGGTAATAGTGTTTGCTCTCTCTCTCTCTCTCTCTCTCTCTCTCTCTCTCCTAATTAAGTCTGCTACAGGCTCGTCAGTTTGGTAATAGTGTTTGCTCTCTCTCTCTCTCTCTCTCTCTCTCCTAATTAAGTCTGCTACAGGCTCGTCAGTTTGGTAATAGTGTTTGCTCTCTCTCTCTCTCTCTCTCTGCTACAGGCTCGTCAGTTTGGTAATAGTGTTTGCTCTCTCTCTCTCTCTCTCTCCTAATTAAGTCTGCTACAGGCTCGTCAGTTTGGTAATAGTGTTTGCTCTCTCTCCCTCTCTCTCTCTCTCTCCTAATTAAGTCTGCTACAGGCTCGTCAGTTTGGTAATAGTGTTTGCTCTCTCTCTCTCTCTCTCTCTCTCTCTCTCGTAGTGAAGGGGCTAGGAAAATTTACCAACAACCTTTTCACAACGTGGAGTCTGGTGTCCTATTCCGCCACTGATCTACATGAAATAAACTGAGTAAAGGACGAAAATCTGGGCCAAGTTGGTGTGACTGAACTACAGCAAAATAATAATAATAATAAAAATAATAATAATAATAATAATAACTACTGAAAGGGTTACAAAAGTAGGTTACAACAAAAGACAATTTAAGCCACGTTAAAGCGACCGAACTACATTGCAAGAAAAAAACAAGTCGACGCAGAATATGGGTTAAATAAAAATTGTTTACCCACATAAATAGAGCTGTGTTTAAGGTGACCTAAATTACTCTCTCTCTCTCTCTCTCTCTCTCTCTCTCTCTAAGTCTGCTTCAGGCTCGTCAGTTTGGTAATAGTGTTTGCTCTCTCTCTCTCTCTCTCTCTCTCTCTCTCTCTCTCTCTCTCTCTCTAAGTCTGCTTCAGGCTCGTCAGTTTGGTAATAGTGTTTGCTCTCTCTCTCTCTCTCTCTCTCTCTCTCATTGTGAAGGGTCTAGGAACATTTACCAACAACCTTTTCACAACGAGGAGTCTAGTGTGTGTGTGTGTGTGTGTGTGTGTGTGTGTGTGTGTGTGTGTGTGTGAGAGAGAGAGAGAGAGAGAGAGAGAGAGAGAGAGAGAGAGAGAGACAGAGAGAGAGAGAGAAGAGGGATGTGGGGAATAATTATTTTCACTTTATTTGGCCTACAACTCCCATCCCTCCATCTTAAATGCTCAGATGTAGCGATGGAGCAACACCAGAATATGATGCTTGTCACGAAGAAGTGCTATGATGAGCCCAAGCATCGAGTAATTCTACCACTGAGCAATGTGATGTAGTGCAAAAGGATGTACACACACAC
This sequence comes from Coenobita brevimanus, assembly GCF_032717465.1. Classification (NCBI taxonomy): domain Eukaryota; kingdom Metazoa; phylum Arthropoda; class Malacostraca; order Decapoda; family Coenobitidae; genus Coenobita; species Coenobita brevimanus. The sequence continues at coordinate 38,365,566 of NC_137009.1, forward strand.
ACACACACACACACACTATATATATATCGTGCTGAAATGAAAACTATGTACAATGAATGCCGCAGCAACAAACGGTGTAAACTAAACATGATTCAGTATTTTTTTTTTACCTCATCATCGTCGCTGACCGAACCACGAAACAACATTACGAAACAGTGCTTGTCAATATACCGGTATATACTGTATTATATACCGAATTACAGATAGATAGATTGATACAGACAGACTGATAGATACACATATATACTGTACACACGTATACATTATACAGAATATACGGTACACATACATATACACAGATATTCATACCGGTATACCTGTATATACACATATAGGCTATATGCATCTACTTTGTCTGTCTATCTATCTATCTATCCATATATGCATCTACTTTGTCTGTCTGTCTGTCTGTCTGTCTGTCTCTCTCTCTCTCTCTCTCTCTCTCTCTCTCTCTCTCTCTCTCTCTCTCTATATATATATATATATATATATATATATATATATATATATATATATACATCACACGCACACACGTCCACAAAAAATTATATGGCACGCATTACTTATTTCCCTTTATTTTTACCATTACCTAAAATAAAAAAACAGTATATGTAAATGAAATATGGTTTGCTCTTCTGCTTATATTTTGCTTAATTGTTTAATAAATACATCAAAATTAACAAAGCTTGTTTCGTTTATATTTTCACCAAGCTTTAAAAAAAAAAAAATAACTACCGGTAAGAAATCGATGAAACAGTCTGTTCTGTATCTTACGTACATCAATACCGCAAAGAAAGAAAATAAAGCAACAATAAATAAATAACAAAAAATAAATAAATGCAAATAAAAACTGAAAACTAAAAACAAAAATAAAAATAAACAAAAACAAAAAACACGAAATAAAAAAAATAAACGAAATTAAAAAAACAAATAAAACATGAAATAAAAATAAAATTAAATTAAAAAAAAACACTATAAATAAAAAGGTGTACAATTCAACTCCTGCTACGTATCCCCACCTGGCCACACTTGTATATACTCAGCAATCAGGCTTTGGAACATCTCCCTTACACATGTTAAACCAGCCACCTAATTTACTCTCTTTAACACCCTCAGAACTATGATGTTTTGTGGTGCTAGTCACGAAGAAGCGCTGTGGAAAGGATAAAAGCTAAATTCCTTCACCTCAATTCAGCACAATTCTTTCTATATCGCTACTATACTCTGTTCACTGTAACTTGTCCTAAAATTCCCGTCTTTCCATCTTGAATGTTGAGATGTAAGAATGGATTAACCCTAGACTATGATGCTAGTCACGAAGAAGCGCTATGGAAAGGCTGTAGAGCTTATTTCCTTCATCTTAATACCACTTCAGTACGATTGTCGTTTTATATTCCTTCTATACCCTGTTCACTCTAACTTGGCCATCGACAGAGTGGACTTAAAGCTTCTTCCAGACTTATCCCAAAAAATACCTAAATAAAAATACCTAAATAAAAGCTAAATAAATATCTAAATATAAGTAAAAGCTAAATAAATAACAAAATACCTAAATATAAATAAAATACGTAAAATAATTAAATAACAAAATAACTAAATAAATACAATTCGTACGAGGGTGTAAAATACGAAAATAAATAATAAAAATAAATAAATGAACACAATAAATAAAGCTCAAATGAATAAATAAATGTTAAATGAATAAATAACAGCTACACAGAATACATAAAAATTCGTAAGAGGGTGTAAAAAGCGAACCCAGGACCGCTCCAGTCAGGCAGCGGTGAGAGGAAGCCATAGCGCCAACCACAGCAGTCCCCTCCCCCACCGCCATAGGGCAACGCATGGCCACACCCTAACCAGTCATCGTCGGTTTGGTTGGAGGGAAAGTTGGCAATGCATTTTGGGGTCACTTATCTATTTATCTATTGCCGGACGCCTTAATCCCGTAGGGGGTGGCCACAAACAAATCGCCTCCATGTCGCCCTGTCCCCCACCATTTCACTGCCCTGTTCCCAGCTCACACCCCCCTCTCTCATATACCTCTCCACTTTGATGTTTATGTTTATTCATGGTTATTGGTGCTATTTATCACTGCATTATTCTCAGGTAGTAGTAGTAGTAGTAGTAGTAGTAATAGTGGTGGTGGTGGTGATAGTAGTAGCAGTGGCGGTATCAGAAGTACAAAAGCCTCGTTACCACCACCACCTTCATCACAGCTACCACCACCACCACTACCATAAAAGCTACCACCACCACCACCACTACCATCACAGCTACCACCACCACCACTACCATCATAGCTACCACCACCACCACTACCATCATAGCTACCACCACCATCATCATCACAGCTACCACCACTACCATCATCAGAGCTACCACCATGTTTCTGCTGAATAAAATAATTGTGCGTAGGATTAACGAAGAAAAAGACGTCGTACTGTAAATGTACAACCCTCCCCCTCCCTCCCTCCCTCTTTTTCTCTCTCTCTCTCTCTCCAAAGACGTATGTAACTCCACGGTGTGTCCCTCCCTCTTCCACGTGCGAGTATTTTAACACCAATGGAGACAATTATTATTATTATTATTATTTTTTTTTTTGGGGGGGATATCAATCAACATGAAATTGAAACTAGCCTATCTGGGACCCAATTCCATCTTCACAAGTTTCATAAATCATTTCTTCACTTTTGGGTATCACACACACACACACACACACACACACACTATCTATCTATTGCCAGACGCCTCAATCCCGTTTGGGGTGGCCACAAACAAATCGCCTCCAAGTCGCCCTGTCCCCCGCCATTTCACTGCCCTGCTCCCAACTCACACCCCCCTCTCTCATATACCTCTCCACCCCATCCCTCCAGCTCATCCTCGGCCTCCCCCTCCCTCTTCCCCCCTCCACCTCACTCACATACACTCTCTTCGTCAGTCTTAACACACACACACGATTATAATGTCTATTATTATTATTTACTACCACTACTAAAATTACTACCTGCCTTACTTTTATTACACACCGACCACCAAACGCTCATACCTACCACCATTACCCACCACAACTACCCCATCAACTACCACTACCTTACCTTGGCGATGGTTTGGCTGAAGTTTCCCCTCAAGGATGACACTGCTCTCTAAACTCACTCTCCCTTTTAACTCTCAATTTTCTCACGTCAGTCCACGCACTATAAACACGTCCAACTTTCACTATATTCCTCTATGTCCACACTTCAGTACAAGTTCCTATCTGTCCACTTTTCATTATATATAAATTCTTCCCTGTTCACCTTTCACTAAATACAAACTCATTTTATGTCCATCTTCAATTTCAAAAATCCTTCACCTTGGCGGGAAAGTTGGTTATATTTCAAAGTTCAACGGTAAAATTGGCGGGTCATCGTTTTCTATGACCACATACTCCCGTGTTCTATATATAACTTGGGCAGCGTTACTTCAAGATTTGTATTTTTTTTCCCCTCAAATTTCGCAGGTCATTGTGTTCTACTTCAAAATAAACCACCATGCAATCGACAATGAGAGTGCATTATTCATTTCACAAATTTTGAATAAAGTTTGACGGCATTATGAATGTCTGGGATGCATACAATTCATGAAGTTTGATATAAGTGAGGTTCGTTTTATGATCCCAGGTTTCAGTAAGTAGGAGAGATAAGACGAACGACAACACACCTCCTCTCTCTAAGGAATCTTGGCCCACACTGAGTTTTCCCGCGCAATCTCGACCTTTATATAAACAGTGCCACCCTCGACAGTTACTAGATACCACTTTTTCGACGAATTATTTCCTCTTCGGCCTTCTTTCACAACTTATCATAACGGCAGGCGTGTAAAATGGAGAGAGTGAGCTAGTTCTATCTCTAATTCCACTCTCTATAACTCTCTTCACATATTAGTCTCCCTTTCTCTCTCGCCTCTGACCTAACATGAGAAGTAGGTCAGGGTCGGCCAGTGTATGTATGTGTGTACGTGTGTGTGCGCTGGGCCAACACACTGGCTTACACAGTCACTCCTGGGAATGTGTTACGTTCATCAATTTCGGCGGGAGAGAGAGAGAAAAAAAAACGAGTCGAGATATTTTTAGCACCATATCCCCCCCAAATTGGTGGTCCGGTCGGTAGCGTACTTGTCCCGTGATGCATATACCCCGAGACCAGGGTTCGAATCAGACTGTGGCGGACATTTAAAGTGGATTTTGGTAGTATGTCCCTTCATAGGCTTATATAATGTTCACTTCCACTTGTTTCTATCGATGACTCTCTCTCTCTCTCTCACTCACACACACACACACACACACACACACACACACACACACACACGCATATACACAGACACGCACACACATGTATAAACACACACACAGAAGGGGTGAAGGCTGTGAGGGATTACAAATTCGACTTTCACATGCATCTCTCATCCTAGCCACCCCTCACCCATTCGTGCATCGCCAGCATGAGGATGGGTTAAATCAGACCATCACTCTCCCTATGAGGAAGATCCGGTCCCACAGTCTACCTAATATGGGCCGATAGATAACACCAAAAATTTGTCTATTAACCCCCGTACGTCTCTCTCTCTCTCTCTCTCTCTCTCTCTCTCTCTCTCTCTCTCTCTCTCTCTACCTACCTACCTACCTATCTATCTATCCACCTGTCTATCCATCCATCTATCTATCTATCTATAGTCACACTGTCCTCTGTCATTTGGCTGCCCTCCCTTCAACTCACAACCTCCTCTCATATACCTTTCCACTCCATCCCTCCATCTCATCCTCAATCTTCCGCTTCCTCTCACCCCCTCCACCTCACTCACACACGCTCTTCTAGTCAGTCTCTCATTCTCCATTCCCTCCACATGGCTAAACTATTTCAAAGTATATTTACTATTAAAATCATAAAACAGTGTGGAGGCAGCAAGAACGAATTAAACAAAAAAGCTATCGTATAGGGTTAATAATAATAATAATAATAATAATAATAATAATAAAAGTTAAAAGCAAAAGAAAAAAATGGGCGACTTTTCGTGACTATAGTAAAATCCTGTGCTATTTCGCTGTTTACACTTTCCTTCTTCCCACGAGAGGTCACGGCCGCAAAATTTGTCGGAAACTGAGGAAAATAAGAAAATGCAGGAAACATAAAGTACAATACTATACATTAACAACAATAATGGATTACAATACAAAAATAAGACCTAACAACATACATACTGATACCTTGTGTGTGTGTGTGTGTGTGTGTGTGTGTGTGTGTGTGTGTGTGTGTGTATGAAGCCTCTGTGATACAGTGGTAAAGTGTGCGTTTTCGCACAGTGAAGAACGAGGGTTCGCGCCCCGCCAGGGTAATAAACTTTGGCAGCGTTCTTCTGACCACTTACTACTTTGGCGGACACAATGGGTGCTGTGGTTGAACCAATGTCGTACACTATAAAGTATGTTTCCACCCAGTCGGCTTGCGCGGGCCGATTATACTTGGTCCACAGACTACACACACACCCAAAGCCACTCCAACACTACAATTACACTTACATGCACTTCTCACCCTACATACACTCTCTACCAGACAGCCTAAGCCACTTGGTAGAGATACATTGGCTGTATCGTCCTCACATCGGTCGGGATAGACCGGTCCTGCAGTGGACACTCAAACGGCTGATGCGATTATATATATATATATATATATATATATATATATATATATATATATATATATATATATCCTCCAAAATGCTTGCATGCGTTGGCCTTGATCACCTAATGGTGGCTCTTCTCACTGCTTGATCTCTGGCAGCCTCCCTATTCAGTCCCTTATCCCTGAGGTCACACTCTGACCTCGTCCCAGGTCTTTTTCGGTTTGCCTCTCGCAACTCTATATATATACGGATAATAAGCTATAATATGCAGAATAAATCACTGTGGAATAGGCGTTACGGAATCTCCAAAAACACTTACAAAAAGGCTCTTTACACCATATTATGCTCGTATATCTTTACACCATGTTATGCTCGTCGGTATACCAGGCACCCGAGTAGTTACCGAAAATCCTTAGTGAGTGACGGACAGCCTGCAACCAAGATATACTCCCGCATTTAAATAGGCGCCTAAAAATCAATTGTAAGGTCTTACGAGTGGTGAATTCTGACCACTAGACCACACACACACACACACACACACACACACACACACATACAAACACACACACACACACACACACACACACACACACACACACACACACACACACACATGAAAGCCTCCCCTTATCAATTTGCTTGATCCGACCCTTCCCTATTATACTATTTTACTTCTTAATTTTACTCCAAACCATGAGTTGCGTCTTGGAAAGGAGGAGGAGGAGGAGGAGGACTGGCAGATGAGGAGAAGGAGGAGGAAGACCAGAAGAAGGAGGAGGAGGAAATGGCACATGAAGAAAAGGAAGAGGGAGAGGCAAAGGAGGAGGGAGAGAAAGGAGGGTGAAGAGGAGATGGAGGAAAATGACCAAACAACTAAAAATAAATCATGTGTCCTTTACCTTGGTGCTTGAGTAATAAAAAAAAAATAATCAGCCAATGAACATGCAGTAATAAAAATGATAATACTGTAGTAAAGAGTAGAATGCGAACATGAAATGAAAAGTAATAATGACGAGACAATGAGTACATATATCCGACACTGCGCTGGTGTTTCTATCAACGATAGCTGTCTGGATTTATTTTCAGAGTGACACTAAGTGCAGCTCGGTCCGTCAGTCACTCACTAGGGATTTCCGGAAACGAGCTGACCCGCTGATATATATATATATATATATATATATATATATATATATATATAGAGAGAGAGAGAGAGAGAGAGAGAGAGAGAGAGAGATACAAAGATAGATATGTGTGTGTGTGTGTGTGTGTGTGTGTGTGTGTGTGTGTGTGTGTGTGTGTGTGAGAGAGAGAGAGAGAGAGAGAGAGAGAGAGAGAGAGAGAGAGAGAGAGAGAGAGAGGCCTACAGTCCTGATGGGTCCAGGTTCAAATCCCGGCTGGGACAGGCAACAGTTTAAGGATTTGAATTCCATAACACAGACTTTACTGATCTACCAGACGACCCGCCGACATGTAAAAATACCCCCGCTAATACCAATACACCAGTCCTGTATGAGACAGCCCTAGTATGTATTCACTATGGACGGTGGTGTATTAGCGCCGAAGTGGTGATATGTGAAAGTGTATGGTATGTTGGAGGACTACTGGGCCCTGGGACCAAGCTGTGATGCCTATGCCCAGACTCACACTTTATATATATATATATATATATATATATATATATATATATATATATATATACGTGTGTGTGTGTGTGTGTAAATCGCCTCCACTTTGCACTATCCGCTGCCATTTCCCTGCCCTCTCTTCAACTTTCACCCCTCTCATTCAAATCTCTATTCCATCCCTACACCTCATCCACTCTCCCCCTCCCTCGTAAAGTAACAAACTATTAATACAGCCCCTCCCTCGTAAAGTAACAAACTATTAATACAGACACACAAAATAAATATACTGTATATAAAGAGATGGTCGAGATTCTCTAGGTCCCGTACATGGTCAAAGAAAGTGGGAAGGCAAAGAAAACGAAGCATAAACAAACAAAAGCCGCGAAAAGTGACTGCCCAAAGGCTTCAATTCCTCCAATCGTGAAACTGTAATTTAAAAAGTATCTAGGTCGACTTTTGATATTCCAGAGTCTTATGTAATTTATTTTTTTTTTTTCCTTAGCCTGAGAGAAATCCTATGAGGTTGAAATTAAGATGGCAGTATTTGAGGTCAGTTGCTGAGGTTGCGACTATCATCATCATCATCATCATCATTATTACATCTTATTGACTCATCTAGGTCATTTGGCGGGCTAACTCCTATCCTCATCATTACCATCATTATCCTCATCCTAAATTTGACGCCTATTGAGACCACTCCTATCATCATCATCATCATCATTATCCTGACCCCAATTTGATGTTACTTGTCCATACTTCTCCTATCATCATCATAATCATCAATATCCTGCCCCTCTTTCCCACCTAAAGATGGGAATAAGTCTAGTGTCAAGAAACAGAGAAGGTGAAAGTATTAAAATGTGACAATTATCAATAACATCCATTCATCATTCAAGTCCCTGGAATCCTATCTCCTAATCATCACCAGCACAGAGAGAGAGAGAGAGAGAGAGAGAGAGAGAGAGAGAGAGAGGCCCAAATAACACCTCACTCTTTTAACACACATGACAGATCGGTAGTTACGGATTGGATGGATCGATGCCCCGTCCGTTACAACAACCGATGCAATCCCAAACCTATACTCCCGTCACTCTAACTTGGCAGAGATTTTCGTCCTTTAGCAACACATTTCTCGTATCTCTGACAATGACACTACGGCTCAACATCCTTTCCACTGCACTTCTTCGTGACTAGCACCTTATTCTAGTGTTAAGCTACTGTTTCAACTCGGCACTGAAGATGGGGAGATCACAATTTTAGGCCAAGTTACGATTAGGGAAGAAAAAAGGGAGGGAGGGAAGGAAGGAAGGAAGGAAGGAAGGAAGGAAGGAAGGAAGGATGGATGGAAGGAAGGAAGGATGGATGGAAGGAAGGAAGGATGGATGGAAGGAAGGAAGGAAGGAAGGAAGGAAGGATGGATGGATGGAAGGCAGGCATGAAGGAAGGAAGGAAGGAAGAAAAGGAAACGAGATGAAAGGAAGGAAGGATGGAAGGAAGGAAGGAAGGAAGGAAGGAAGGAAGAAAAGGAAACGAGATGGAAGGAAGGAAGGAAGGAAGGATGGAAGGAAGGAAGGAAGGAAGGAAGGAAGGATGGAAGGAAGGAAGGAAGGAAGGAAGGAAGGATGGAAGGAAGGAAGGAAGGATGGAAGGAAGGAAGGAAGGAAGGAAGGATGGAAGGAAGGAAGGAAGGATGGAAGGAAGGATGGAAGGAAGGAAGGAAGGAAGGAAGGAAGGAAGGAAGGAAGGAAGGAAGGAAGGATGGAAGGATGGATGGAAGGAAGGAAGGAAGGAAGGATGGAAGGAAGGAAGGATGGAAGGAAGGAAGGAAGGAAGGAAGGATGGAAGGAAGGAAGGATGGAAGGAAGGAAGGAAGGAAGGAAGGATGGAAGGAAGGAAGGAAGGATGGAAGGATGGAAGGAAGGAAGGAAGGAAGGAAGGGAATCGTTATTGAGAGGGGCATCAGAATTAGCTATACAATTTTCTAGACTCTTCAGTTAGGTTCTCTGTTATACTAGCACTTCTTCGTGACTAGCATAATTCAAAGTTAACGAAAAAAAAACATGGCTGATATCGGGCCAAGGGTAGAATGGGCATCCAGGCTTTCAAAATCAAAATTCAAAGCACAAATCAAAGAAGTACAAGGCATTTAAGATATCAACTTTGACCTCCATGCATATTAGGTCGCCAGTGAAATATAAAGACAGGAAGAAGGAGGATGGGAAGGAAGGCCAGAGAGAGAGAGAAAGAGAGGGAGAGAGAGGGAGAGAGGAGGGGGGGGGGAAGGCCAGGGAGAGACAGTGAGAGTCTTTAAATTCTCAGAAGAAAATGGGCAAAAATGAGACAAGGATAGTAAGTGGAAAAGGATAAAAAAAAAAATAGGGCAAGAGTACAAGGAAGGCTGGTTTGGTAATACTCGCTCTCTCTCTCTCTCTCATATGCACAGGAAGGTCAAGAACAAGGCTACTAATCTTGACATGTGAATAAGAAATATGTAAATTAGTGTGGTTTCTAGATCCTTGTGTGTGTGTGTGTGTGTGTGTGTGTGTGTGTGTGTTAAATACATACTCTCATGTACGCATAAATACAGACATAAGCTTGGATAAATGTAGACATGGAGACAGGATAACACGAACCTACCTTAAATCACACACACACACACACACACACACACTCAATGACCCTATAGTGAAAGTGATACAGGTATTGGGAACTGAAATTCCTCTCTCTCACTCTCTCTCTCTCTCTCTCTCTCTCTCTCTCTCTCTCTATATATATATATATATATATATATATATATATAT